>NW_027632524.1:0-11649 GCF_902686455.1 Sciurus vulgaris | reverse complement strand
ACAATAGGTGTTGGCGAGATGGGGGAAAAAGATACATTGATAGAATGCTCGTAGGGTTGCAAATTAGTGCAGCCCCTGTGGAAAGCAGTATGGAGATTCCTTAGAAAACTTGAAATGGAACCACCATTTTACCCAGCTATCCCACTCCTTGGCCTATGCCCAAATAACTTAAAATCAGCATACTATAGTGATGCAACCACATCAATGTCCATATATCCTCAATTACAATAGCTAGATTGTGGAACCAACCTAGATGCCCTCTAGTTGATGAATGAATAAAGGAACTGTGGTATATATATATATATATATATATATATATATATATATATATATATACACAATGGAATATTACTCAGCCTAAAGAAGAATAAAATTATGGCATTTGCAAGCCAATAGATGAAGTTGGAAAATATCATGCTAAGTGAGATAAGCCAATCCCATGAAAAACAAAGACTGAATGATTTCTCTGATAAGTGGATGATGATAATTAACAGGGAGTAGGAGAGAGGCAAAAATTGAAGAAAAATTGATAGATTAGAGCAAAAAAAGGGGTGAGGGGTGGGCAAAAGGAAAAATAACAGAATGAGACAAACATCATTACCCTACATATAGGTATGATTACCCAAATGGTATGACTGTACATCATGTACAACCAGAGAAACAAGTTTTACCCCATTTGTTTAAAAATAAATAAAAATTTTAAAAGTATATATAAAAATTGTGATTCTCATTTTGCATTTATTTAAGCATAATTTATAAGCTTGAGCTCCAGATGTTTTAAGTTATACTCCAGTCTGTCAACTTTATGGTAGTGAATGGAAAGCATGAGATTCTTCTTATCTTAGTTTGCCCCATTTAGTATTCTCTCGAATTTTGTCTGAGTATTTATGTATTGAAAGGGGAACAATGATTGATTACATAATAAACTCAGAGTTTTGTTTTAAGATATTCCTGCTGCTATATATTTATAGCAAGGTAGACTTTAAATTCATGTAAAAAGTTTAAATATGATTCTTTAATGAACACCTTTTTAATACAGCTAAATATTTATTCTTTTTAGGAGAATGAGATTATTATGGATTTTCTTCTAATAAATACATTGTTTAAATTGTTTAGTTTTTAATTTTAGAGAGAACAAAGTGAGAAAAAGTAAATATTTTCCCTTTTTTTACAAAGCATACTGTAATGAATTAGATCATACATCATGTTTATTAAAATAATTTACAACCAAGTTTTACTTTGCTCAAAGATGTGAAGATTCTATAGCATTGCACACACAACACCTCATCCACATTTAGGGTTCTCTTCAGTGCATCCAATCCTGGTAAATTGCAAGAGTAGTAGCACAAATCAAATTTAGATATCACAGCAATATTGAGGAGGTCAGAGACACTGAGACAGAGAAGGTTCAAGATTTTATGTCAACTCTCTCATGAAAAATTACCACACTACCATGGGAAATAAATCAATTATTTTTGAAGGAAACACCCACAATGCCCTAGGAAGATATCATTTACACCAACCTTTTAACACTTACAAAACATCCCACATCACCACACCTGTGATCATGTTCTGACCCATAACACCTTTATGAATACACATATGACATGCAATCCATAATACTCTGACAATCATCTTCCAAGTGTCTTATTTCTCACACAATTAAAATTCTTTTTTTCTTCCCCAATAATCACAAAATCTCAAATATTTTCAATATTACTCTAAAGTATAAGAGTACTGGGTGCCCCAGAAATGAATGCAACCCTGCTGAGAAATGGGGAACATAAATTTGAGGTCATCCCTAGAAACTTAGCAACAACTTATCTCAAAATTTTAAATGATAAAATCAATATAGATATAGTTCAGTGTAAGACTGCCACTGAGTGCAATCCCTAGTACTGAAAAGCAGTACAATTCCAAAAACCCTTTTGAGATTCAATGTAAAATATTTATGTATGTGTACATTTTTGCATATGTGTATAAACCATGAAAAAAATCAAAAAGTAATCATTCTGATTTAAAAGAAGAAATAAGGAAGGAGAAAGGTGGAATAAATTTATAGCAGAAGTGAAATCCAGAGAGAGATAGTAAATGTTAAATTTCCAATTGTAGGGTTTTTTTACATTGTGGTGAGGCTCTCAAGACCATTGATATTTTCATGGATTAATTTTTTTTTATATCAGTGATCTTCCAAAACTAACATGACATAAAACTGTTATGTTTTAGTAGTCCCTCACCTGCAGCTCTGCACTCACAGTTTCATTAGGTATTGCTCTTTAGGTTCACGCTTCAGAGGCACTGGTTCTGTCATAAACTAAATTCTGGTCTCCAAGAATTTTCTCTGATCCATCAGTGGAACCTGTGTTGACTGTAAAAATCATGACTTTGTAAAATAAATTTACTGTACATTTGAAGCAGCTCCATGGAAATAAACATGGTTTATGGCTGCTGGACTGTCTTAGTCATATTTATTCCCTGAACAGAAATACCACACAGAGACTGGGGAAATTATGGAGAGTTATTTTTATTGAAAAACCAATGCATCTACATGTCATTTTTATCTTTCTGCCAGGAGATTTGATGAACTTGTGTGTGTCACACTATACGATCTTTCAATGGGTATAATAATTGCAGTCAACTATTCTGATTATTTTTATTCTCTAAAGATGTTTTTATGTTGATAATTAAGATGTTATTTGGTACGTGAAATACTATTTATACAGAATTTCTCTGAGGTTTCCTGAAACACACAGAATTACCAGGACTTTCCTGTGTTGTTTGGAAGCCCTACCAGAAAAAAAATTATTATTCCTTCAATCAGTTCAGAAAAGCTGACCTGAAAGATAACCAACATGTGAAGACCATGTTTAGTATTGTGTTTTGGCAAATGATCAGACATAACAGTTCATGTAACTATATGTCTTGAAAGTATACATGAACATGTATATGGAGATATCCACAATTTCTCACCAAGCCTGCATAGGGCATCAATCACTAAGGAAAGATACCAATTTTGGGGACCAACAAAATATCAGACCTTATCTTTTGGCCTAGTGTCTGTGTAGCATGAGATGTCCTGAGTGTATCTCTACCTGAGGGAAAGGCTATAACCTCAAATTTTTGCTTGCCTCCTCTGGAGCTTGGCCACTCTCTTGTGCTCTGAAAAATACTTCTAAGTTATGTACATTCCTTTACTGAGGAAATACTAGGCAGTCATAAGTGCCTTTTGTTCCCATTCTGATAATTTATTTTTCTCAGAATTCCCAGCTTCAAAGATACTATTTCATTAAGGCAAAGCAATTTTATATTTCCTCACTTCCCAACTGGTTTCATTTAAAGTCTTCTCAGTCTTTTCATCAGAAGACTATTTCAATTCACCTATGTTTGGCCAAAATTGTATTTTATAAATATAGAACAGTCCAGTTCTAGGAGTCACACGTTTTTCAAATTTCATTTAAGTCTTCATTCCAGATACAGCAGGTTCTGTTCCAGTTGTTCATACAGATCCCTCTGAGTCACAAAACACTCAACTACAAAAAATATGTTTTTTGAAATTGATTCCAATCCTCATAGTGCAGGATTCATATTTCAGAAAATGCATCATGTCATGAAATATCTCCATAATGCAGTGATTAATTGTTCTGCAAGGTTAAAAATGTATGGATTCAGATCTCTCAGACTCTGTTAGATAAATGGAAACTACTCAGATTTATTCCCTCAATATAAGGCAAATTTCAAGGGAAAATATTCTGGGCTTTCTTCAAAGAACATCTTGATGGCTGTACATATGAAGGTATCCTGTCAAAGTTTTCCAATGGGCTTGTGTGTGCCACCATCATACAATAACAATTATTAATTTATTGCATTCACAAACTGTGTCTCTATTTATTAAATATCTTTTATGATGATAATTAAGAAATTTTGTAATGATTGAAATGCAGAATTCCTGTGCATTTCCTGAGATGATAGAAATTTCAGAGTGAATTCAATTGTTTCTGTGCAACACTGCTACAACAAATTTTCTTTCCTTCACTGGCCTTTTATTTTTTTTTCTTTTTGTGGTGCTGGTGATTGAAACCAGGACCCTATGATTGTGAGGCAAGCACTCTATGAACTTAGCTACATCCCCAGTACTTTTCTTCTATTTTTATGAAATTATGTTTTACATTTGTATCTCTAGCATCTACACATGAGAGAAAATGTACATATTTCTTGTTGCATATATGGCATGTTTCAGTGAATATAATTTTCTACAGTTCCATCCATTATTTTTAAAAGTGCCATAATTTTATTTTGGATGGATGAGCAAAGTGACTTTTAAATATTTGTTCTCTGTATAGATGGGAGGAAAAAATCTCAGATGTTCAGTTAAAAAAAAAAGAATAATTTTTGAAGAACCATTGGTGAATTTAAGAGAAGAGCATATTGAGCTCAGAAAAATCTTCAATCTTAGTCTGATCTGAGGTACTTGAAAAAATATTGCCACATTAATCACCAGAGTATGAAGCAAGAAATCTCTTTTCTCTTCAAAATATTCTCATCCCAATGTACACCTTGGTGTGCCGGGTACTCCCAAATGCTCTCCATCTTTAGCCCATTCTGTTATGATACCTGTTTTTTCTCAAGTGCCTATAAAAAGTGTATATGAATTTCTAGGGCCTCAAACACTTTCTAGCATCCAAACCCCAAGTCTGTTTCTGATTTTCAACTATTAGAAAGGGAGTCATTGTGTGAACATAGCAAAATAGGTTTCCCTATATTCACAATTAAGTGCTGTTTTTCAGACTTTCACAAGATATCTTTTCTTCACAGAAAAAAAAAATCCCATAAAACAACCTATCACTTTATTTGCCTGGGTCCAGCCCTAGCAGGAGTCCATGGGTTCCACTCAGGTAAACAGGGACACAGGGAGACAGCGTCAGCGATGGATGGAGAATGAAAGACACAGACTCTAGATCTGGTGCGATCAATCCCACTTTATTCTGGGGAAGGCTGGGTTTATATACATTTTTCTTCAGGCTATGATGACAGGCTTGTGATTAATAAAATCAAAGAAGTTTCCAAAGCATAGGAACAAATTGTTTTTACCCAAAGAATATGAAAAAACAGTAACCTTACAGATCACAATTATTTTAAGAATATTTAACTAAGTCAATGAGTAATACAATGTTTATTTCCTTAATATCTAAACTCTATATGACCTAAGACTATTCTTATTACTTTTGCAGTAAAACGAGAGACAAATAATGTCATGTGACCATCTCTACTGGGTTCATCTGGTTAATATCTAAATTGCTGAGTTAAGGGCTACAGGAAGGCAGTGGTTCCAATGGTTATTATGTACCAACGTTTAATATAGGGGTGACATATTCTTTGTAGGAAGGAAGGAATGTTGTGAAACCTTATTCTTTTACCTTACCACCACACATAAACAAAACCATCATCTGGATTAAACCACCCTGTAGGAGACAGGGGGAGATCTATATCTACCTTCTCTAAGGGCTTGCCTTTAGGGGGGGTATCAGGGCTTGCTATTGATAAAATAAACTGGTCCATATCTAGTAGCTACTGTGGGAGGTGCTTTGTGCTTAGAACTTGGGGAAACATTGTTATCTATAAGTTTCTGTGCTCCAACAGGTTCTGGCTGTGCCAGTAAATGCGGTGTTTCATTTTTAACATAATAAAAATATTCTCCTGTAGTGAGGTTAACATCACAGGGTTTCAACATGTGTTTTGTCTCCATGATGTTTTTCTGGAAATTTGTAGAATTATTCCCATCACCTCTAGCAAGATCCTCAGACTGAAGTGAGTAATATATTATTGGGAAAACTCCACAGAATAACATCCAAGCTAGGGAGGCATACAATCCTTTTAGGATGAGTCTCTGCAATCATCCTTCAGTGGAACTCTGTCAAGTACTGCAAGGAGAGCCAGGTGCCCCCGCATTTATTGCAGTAGATTACCCTGTATTGCTCTTTCTTCGGAGAGTTCAATTGTTTGCCTTTTCAATTGGGAATATTGCCCTGACTATATCAGACTTGTCTCCTAGTTCCAAGTGAGAAACATAACAATAGGTCATAGGTCATTGTCTTGTGACTCTGAGGGCAGAAGAGATAATTTTAAGTGAAGCTTCTACTTGGCAAATATCCTGCTTTACTCAAATAATTATCAAAATATATTATCTTTCTTTCTTATTAGGAGTTCGTCCTCACTGCAAAAGACTTTTTCACCTTCTGTTGGTTTCAAAACATCGAATTTTAAACATGTCTAAATTATTTCAAACATTATTTAGTTCATTCAAATTGGGACATGTTGGTGAGATTGGAGAATCCAAAAGCCCTCTTTCTGTCTTTATGGTTGCATACAGAAGAAAAATCTGCCACTGTGCAGAACTGCTTTTGTACCATACATTAGTATTCAGAGAAAACTAGAAAATACTCTGGTTTATAGGTAACAAGGAATATTGGAGGACATGTCTGAACTTCCCTCAGACTTACAGATAATGTACCAGGTTCCCACTGCTCTGCAATGCATCAACAATATACTGAACTTTCCATACTACTTTTATGAAAGAAATATTTAGGTTTATTGTGTACCTGAGCTGGTTTAATTATCAACTCAGAATGAAAGAAAATAACCTCTGGAGGGAAACATAAAATATTACATGATCTTACAATTGAACCTGTTTAGCTAAAAGGGAGAAAAAATGGTCCAAGTGCTATGTGTGATTGTTTTACCCCCTATTCTCAAAATGGTAGCTTCCTTGTTTTTTAAATATCTTCCAGATACCCATCTGAAATGTAAGCTACTTTTACCCATGCCAAACTGAATACAAACAAGAGGAATAGGTGTCACATTTAATTCTAAGCTTCTCTGGAACATAGCAGACTGCCTTCTTTTTTCTTATGTTGCATCTTTCTACCATTGTAGTAAGTTTTTTTCTAAGTTCTAAAAAAGGGAGAGGCGATGAAATAGAAAATCTTGAAAAAACAGCTGTATCAGACCTGGGAATGTCAGGGTATGGCATAATCCCTGTGAATATTTCTCTTTTCTCTATAAAAGTATTAAGGGAAAATTTAAAAATGTCATATGTACAAGTTTGATTACATTTTAAATACTTTCCTAAAGATTTCCTGGGCTTGCACATTATGTGCATATCTCATCTGACTTTAAGCTGATTGACAAGTAAACTCCATTTTAATTAATAGTTTCCATGTGTTATTTACCAGAATATTAAGGATGTGTCAATTTTTCAAACCACTATTTCTGAGCTCAATGTGTTTTGTTTTGTCTTTAGTTTGTGTGTGTGTGTGTGTGTGTGTGTGTGTGTGTGTGTGTGATTTTACTTTTGGTCTTGCACCAATTACTCTTGTTTTGTCTATCTGAAGTTTTTAGTCCACTGTTTTTTTGTTTCCAGATGCCTTATTATTTAAGGGTTAGATTTTAAGTGCACTGAAAAAAAAATGAGACCTCCTTTGAAATGATCTAAGTAGGGAAAATATACAATGCTCATTATAAAAGAGGATTTTCCCATTTGGAGAATGAGTGGCTACCTGAACCTTGATTTCAGTGTTCGCCATGACTGACAGATTCTACACCTAACATCACCAAATGCAGAGGTTTCACATGTCTGAGTCATAATGTAAAAATTCATGTCTAATTTAAAATTGTTAAATATGAGTCTTTTTCATAACTATCTCTATGTCTTTTTAAATTTTTTCTTTGAGAAAACAATACCACATAAAAGCTATATAATTTGTTCTCTATCAGTTTTATGCATGTGTGTGCATACCTATATATTGTATGTTGCATTTATATGTGGTTGAGTCACTATATCATGTACATGATACCAAAATTGACATATTAATAAAAAAACACTTGAGAACTTATAACAAAATGGATCCAATTGACTTTCAGTTCATTTAATTAAATTTAGTTAGATAACATTTTTCATGTCTTTAAAATAACTAACACTGTCCTTTTGCTTGGTGGTCAAAAATACAGTATTCGTTTCTATAAAATCATTAATATATGTCTATTGTTTCTAGCAATGTTTTAAAGAAGGAAAAGGTAACTTCAAGTGTTAAGTAGTTGTATGATATCTTAGTTTTCCTTGGTAGCATACGCAAATTCATGGGTAACTTAGATTTAAGAAAAGTGGAATAAATATTTAAAGTATATTCCTTAGAGATGTCTGATTAATTTGCTACTGCTGCATATGAATTCAAGTATTCTTGGCATTTTAAATTGTATAAGTCAATGTGTTTTGTGCTTTTGTAAATTGTTGGTATATTGAAAAACAATTTAAGATTATTTGGTTTGTGGATTAGGGTCTTCAATAAAAACAATAATGACTAAGAAAATTCTGATTACATATGTTGTTCTATATACAAAATATTTTTCTTTCAATTAAAGTATGATAAAGTACCTTTCTTCACTGAAGAAAATGTAATTTGTCTAAATTCAGAAAGTTCATATAGCTTAATTCTGAATGTAAATTTTATAAGAACAACATCAAAAAAGTGTGATACAGAAATATTATAGGTATGAAAATGTACTTTGTTGTAAAAAAGTAAAGGTGTGTTTTTTAAAGAGAAAGTATTTTGTATTGTAGTATAACATTTTTTACAAAAGGTACAGAAGAAAAAGAAAGACAAAATTAAGGCTGTAAATATTATGTAATTGTAACTGAAAGCTGGAACCTTCTCACTCATGCCAGCACAATAATGAAGACATGGTTATGAGAAAAAAATAAATAAATTATATTGCTCTGCTGTTGGCTATATAGTTCAGTGAGATTGCATAGGTCATTGAATGTATTAAAATTATAGACATTATGCAGGCTACTTAGATTCTATTTAGAGCAAATATATATACATATATTTGAGAGAGACAATATGATACAGCTTCTCTAGTCACACCATATCTATGTTTACAATGAAATCAATTCCTATCAGAAGATTAATGCCATGATTAGATTAACAATATTATGAATGAATCATTTTACCTAAATCTGCAGCATTTCTCACACATGAGGTTTTGGAGGACACCATTTATTCAGTCATAAAACCTGTGTATGTTCTCTCACTAGCACAGCATACATGGCCTACCAATTGTTTTTGTTGTTCTTATTTGGTTTTGAACTCAGTGGCACTCTAACAATGAGCTATATTCTCAGCAGAATGTTTTGTTTTATTTAGAGACAGGATCTCACTGTGTTGCTTAGCACATAAAAATTGCCAAAGCTAACATTTGATTCTCCTGCACTAGTCACCCAAGCCACTGCACCAGGCTGGCCTCACTAACCTCTAAAAATGGAAAAGTATCTGTGACCTATGGGGCTTCTATGACCTCTAATATTCTCAGTAACTTAACATGTCTCAACAGATTTATGCAGACTTTATGATCTGAGTAATCTAAAGGACATGAGTAATTTTATTAGATTACAACTACTATAGTGTAATATTTCATCTATGACCATTTTCACATTATATAAATATATGAGATTTTGGGGACACCTAATATTAAAGAATAATATTGCATTCCAGAATCCAAAACCTTATGCAAGTTTCACCATGAAAACTACATTAGTCCACTTGATACTACTGCATGCTCCTATGATGATCATGACTTCAACAAAGCATCAGCATTAGTGAGGCACTGAGTAATTTGGTGGAACCCTGTTTCTAAATGAAATACAAATACAGATGGGAATGTGGCTCAGTGGTTGATTGTCTCCAAGTTCAATCCCTGGTAGCCTGCCAAAATTTATGTACTCCATTTCTAACAGTCTTATATTTTAAGTGTTCCATCACTGCCAAAAGACCAAGTCTGAAGACTCCTCAAGACTCACAGAAAATATTTAGGATGAAATCCTCTAAAAATAAGATTTTATATGTATCCAATATAAAAAGGAACAGAATATATATTTCCATGTGAAGAAATAGGTGCATAGAAAGATGGGATAGGAACAAAGCAAGACCAAAATTCAGGCTAAGAAATAAATGCTGTTGCTTCTCATTCAGTATCTTAATCCACAGAGATCTCAACTCTGATGAACTTTGCCTGGTCTCACAGTCCTTCCTTTGATATATCACTGAAAATTTCTGTAACTTCCTCATTCCAACATTCTCCATTCCTGCTAATCCACCACCACTAGGTGGCTGCCAAAGTCTGTGTCTTCTCTAGCATTGGTCAAGTCTCCTGGGATCTCCACTGTAGAACTCTCTGTGTGCCTGTGTGGCTAGGCACAGTGAGGTATTGGAAACATAAAGGGACACTATAAGTCTACAGGGGTGGAAATGAAATGACTCAGATTCATGCTGCTAGAAAGAAAGATACATGATCAACATGAAAAAAAAGGGAAAAGAGTATCTCAAACAAATCTACATACTATATCAATATAATCCAGTGAGAGTAGGAAAATGTCAGAAAGGGAATTCAGAATGTACATAATTAAAATGATCTGAGAAGCAAAGGATCAGCTAAGAGAGCAAATGCAGGCAATGAATGATCAGAACAATAAAAAGTTAAAATAGCAAATAGGAAGCAGAAGAGATAGATTTTGAAGAACAAAAACAGAAATGATTGAAATGAAGAAAACAATAATTCAAATTAAAAATTCAAAAGAAACCCTAACCAACAGACTTGAAAATTGGAAGAAAGAACTTTAGACAATAAAGACAAAGTACTTAATATTTAAAACAATGTTGACCAAACAGAAAAGATGGTAAGAAATCATGAACAGAACATCCAAGAATTATGGGATATCATGAAAAGACCAAATTGAAGAATTAATGAAATTTAATAAGGCACAGAACTACAAACCAAAAGAATGAGTAATCTAATAAATGAAAAATGTCAGAAAGTTTTCCAAATATGAAAAATGGAATGGAAAATCAAATACAAGATGTTTCCAGGACACCAAATATACAAAATCATAATAGATCCACACCAAGTCACATTATAATCAAAATGCCTAACATTCAAAATAAAGATAGAATTTTAAATGCTGCAAGAGAAAAAGCAACCGATTACATAAACCAATACTGATATCAGAAGATTTCCCTTCCCAGACCATAAAAACTAGAAGGACTTGAAAAAATATATTTTGAGCTTGGAATAGACTGGATGTCAAAAAAGAATATTGTACCTAGCAAAAATTGCCTTCAGATGTGAGGATGAAATAAAATTCTTCCATGATAAACAAAAGCTAAAATAATTTACAAATAGAAAGCCTGCACTAAAGAACATTCTGAGCAAAATATTTCATGAGGAGGAAGTGAAAAACAATGATGCAAGTCATCAAAATGGGGAACTACCCTAGAGAAAAAGTCAATTAAAGGAGAAACCAAGTCAAGTTAAAAATCAAAAATAAGGCAAAATGATCGGGAATACAAGTCATAACTCAATGATAATCCTTAATATTAATGGCATAAACTCATCAAACAAATGACACAGACTGCCAGATTGGATTATAAAGAAAGATCCAACAACATGCTACCTTCAAGAGACTCACGTCATACAAAAGGATAGCCACATACTAAAGAAGAAAGGTTGGAAAAACACATACCAAGAACACAGACTTAATAAAAATGCAAGGGTTTCATCCTCATATTAGATAAAGCAGATTTCAATCCAGTTAGTCAC
>NW_027632525.1:0-26412 GCF_902686455.1 Sciurus vulgaris | reverse complement strand
GTGACTAACTGGATTGAAATCTGCTTTATCTAATATGAGGATGAAACCCTTGCATTTTTATTAAGTCTGTGTTCTTGGTATGTTTTTTTCCAACCTTTCTTCTTTAGTATGTGGCTATCCTTTTGTATGAGGTGAGTCTCTTGAAGGTAGCATGTTGTTGGATCTTTCTTTATAATCCAATCTGCCAGTCTGTGTCATTTGTTTGATGAGTTTATGCCATTAATATTAAGGATTATCATTGAGTTATGACTTGTATTCCCGATCATTTTGCCTTATTTTTGATTTTTAACTTGACTTGGTTTCTCCTTTAATTGACTTTTTCTCTAGGGTAGTTCCCCATTTTGATGACTTGCATCATTGTTTTTCACTTCCTCCTCATGAAATATTTTGTTCAGAATGTTCTTTAGTGCAGGCTTTCTATTTGTAAATTATTTTAGCTTTTGTTTATCATGGAAGAATTTTATTTCATCCTCACATCTGAAGGCAATTTTTGCTAGGTACAATATTCTTATTTGACATCCATTCTATTCCAAGCTCAAAATATATTTTTTCAAGCCCTTCTAGTTTTTATGGTCTGGGAAGGGAAATCTTCTGATATCAGTATTGGTTTATGTAATCGGTTGCTTTTCTCTTGCAGCATTTAAAATTCTATCTTTATTTTGAATGTTAGGCATTTTGATTATAATGTGACTTGGCGTGGATCTATTATGATTTTGTATATTTGGTGTCCTGGAAACATCTTGTATTTGATTTTCCATTCCATTTTTCATATTTGGAAAACTTTCTGACATTTTTCATTTATTAGATTACTCATTCTTTTGGTTTGTAGTTTTGTGCCTTATTCAATTTCATTAATTCTTCAATTTGGTCTTTTCATTTTGGTCTTTTCATGATATCCCATAATTCTTGGATGTCCTGTTCATGATTTCTTACCATCTTTTCTGTTTGGTCAACATTGTTTTAAATATTAAGTACTTTGTCGTTATTGTCTAAAGTTCTCTCTTCCAATTTTCAAGTCTGTTGGTTAGGGTTTCTTTTGAATTTTTAATTTGAATTATTGTTTTCTTCATTTCAATCATTTCTGTTTTTGTTCTTCAAAATCTATCTCTTCTGCTTCCTATTTGCTATTTTAACTTTTTATTGTTCTGATCATTCATTGCCTGCATTTGCTCTCTTAGCTGATCCTTTGCTTCTCAGATCATTTTAATTATGTACATTCTGAATTCCCTTTCTGACATTTTCCTACTCTCACTGGATTATATTGATATAGTATGTAGATTTGTTTGAGATACTTTTCTCCCTTTTTTTCATGTTGATCATGTATCTTTCTTTCTAGCAGCATGAATCTGAGTCATTTCATTTCCACCCCTGTAGACTTATAGTGTCCCTTTATGTTTCCAATACCTCACTGTGCCTAGCCACACAGGCACACAGAGAGTTCTACAGTGGAGATCCCAGGAGACTTGACCAATGCTAGAGAAGACACAGACTTTGGCAGCCACCTAGTGGTGGTGGATTAGCAGGAATGGAGAATGTTGGAATGAGGAAGTTACAGAAATTTTCAGTGGTATATCAAAGGAAGGACTGTGAGACCAGGCAAAGTTCATCAGAGTTGAGATCTCTGTGGATTAAGATACTGAATGAGAAGCAACAGCATTTATTTCTTAGCCTGAATTTTGGTCTTGCTTTGTTCCTATCCCATCTTTCTATGCACCTATTTCTTCACATGGAAATATATATTCTGTTCCTTTTTATATTGGACACATATAAAATCTTATTTTTAGAGGATTTCATCCTAAATATTTTCTGTGAGTCTCAGAGGAGTCTTCAGACTTGGTCTTTTGGCAGTGATGGAACACTTAAAATATAAGACTGTTAGAAATGGAGTACATAAATTTTGGCAGGCTACCAGGGATTGAACTTGAAGACAATCAACCACTGAGCCACATTACCATCTGTATTTGTATTTCATTTAGAAACAGGGTTCCACCAAATTACTCAGTGCCTCACTAATGCTGATGCTTTGTTGAAGTCATGATCATCATAGGAGCATGCAGTAGTATCAAGTGGACTAATGTAGTTTTCATGGTGAAACTTGCATAAGGTTTTGGATTCTGGAATGCAATATTATTCTTTAATATTAGGTGTCCCCAAAATCTCATATATTTATATAATGTGAAAATGGTCATAGATGAAATATTACACTATAGTAGTTGTAATCTAATAAAATTACTCATGTCCTTTAGATTACTCAGATCATAAAGTCTGCATAAATCTGTTGAGACATGTTAAGTTACTGAGCATATTAGAGGTCATAGAAGCCACATAGGTCACAGATACTTTTCCATTTTTAGAGGTTAGTGAGGCCAGCCAGGTGCAGTGGCTTGAGTGACTAGTGCAGGAGAATCAAATGTTAGCTTTGGCAATTTTTATGTGCTAAGCAACACAGTGAGATCTTGTCTCTAAATAAAACAAAACATTCTGCTGAGAATATAGCTCGTTGTTAGAGTGCCACTGAGTTCAAAACCAAATAAGAACAACAAAAACAATTGGTAGGCCATATATGCTGTGCTAGTGAGAGAACATACACAGGTTTTATGACTGAATAAATGGTGTCCTCCAAAACCTCATGTGTGAGAAATGCTGCAGATTTAGGTAAAATGATTCATTCATAATATTGTTAATCTAATCATGGCATTAATCTTCTGATAGGAATTGATTTCATTGTAAACATAGACAGATATGGTGTGACTAGAGAAGCTGTGTCATATTGTCTCTCTCAAATATATGTATATATATTTGCTCTAAATAGAATCTAAGTAGCCTGCATAATGTCTATAATTTTAATACATTCAATGACCTATGCAATCTCACTGAACTATGTAGCCAACAGCAGAGCAATATAATTTATTTATTTTTTTCTCATAACCATGTCTTCATTATTGTGCTGGCATGAGTGAGAAGGTTCCAGCTTTCAGTTACAATTACATAATATTTACAGCCTTAGTTTTGTCTTTCTTTTTCTTCTGTACCTTTTGTAAAAAATGTTATACTACAATACAAAATACTTTCTCTTTAAAAAACACACCTTTACTTTTTTACAACAAAGTACATTTTTCACACCTATAATGTTTCTGTATCACACTTTTTTGATGTTGTTCTTATAAAATTTACATTCAGAATTAAGCTATATGAACTTTCTGAATTTAGACAAATTACATTTTCTTCAGTGAAGAAAGGTACTTTATCATACTTTAATTGAAAGATAAATATTTTGTATATAGAACAACATATGTAATCAGAATTTTCTTAGTCATTATTGTTTTTATTGAAGACACTAATCCACAAACCAAATAATCTTAAATTGTTTTTCAATATACCAACAATTTACAAAAGCACAAAACACATTGACTTATACAATTTAAAATGCCAAGAATACTTGAATTCATATGCAGCAGTAGCAAATTAATCAGACATCTCTAAGGAATATACTTTAAATATTTATTCCACTTTTGTTAAATCTAAGTTACCCATGAATTTACGTATGCTACCAAGGAAAACTAAGATATCATACAACTACTTAACACTTGAAATTACCTTTTCCTTCTTTAAAACATTGCTAGAAGCAATAGACATATATTAATGATTTTATAGAAACCAATACTATATTTTTGACCACCAAGCTAAAGGACAGTGTTAGCTATTTTAAAGACATGAAAAATGTTATCTAACTAAATTTAATTAAATGAACTGAAAGTCAATTGGATCCATTTTGTTATAAGTTCTCAAGTGTTTTTTTTATTAATATGTCAATTTTGGCATCATGTACATGATATAGTGACTCAACCACATATAAATGCAACATACAATATATAGGTATGCACACACATGCATAAAACTGATAGAGAACAAATTTTATAGCTTTTATGTGGTATTGTTTTCTCAAAGAAAAAATTTAAAAAGACATAGAGATAGTTATGAAAAAGACTCATATTTAACAATTTTAAATTAGACATGAATTTTTACATTATGACTCAGAAATGTGAAACCTCTACATTTGGTGATGTTAGGTGTAGAATCTGTCAGTCATGGCGAACACTGAAATCAAGGTTCAGGTAGCCACTCATTCTCCAAATGGGAAAATCCTCTTTTATAATGAGCATTGTATATTTTCCCTACTTAGATCATTTCAAAGGAGGTCTCATTTTTTTTTTTCAGTGCACTTAAAATCTAACCCTTAAATAATAAGGCATCTGGAAACAAAAAAACAGTAGACTAAAAACTTCAGATAGACAAAACAAGAGTAATTGGTGCAAGACCAAAAGTAAAATCTCACACACACACACACACACACACACACACACACACACACACACACAAACTAAAGACAAAACAAAACACATTGAGCTCAGAAATAGTGGTTTGAAAAACTGACACATCCTTAATATTCTAGTAAATAACACATGGAAACTATTAATTAAAATGGAGTTTACTTGTCAATCAGCTTAAAGTCAGATGAGATATGCACAGAATGTGCAAGCCCAGGAAATCTTCAGGAAAGTATTTAAAATGTAATCAAACTTGTACATATGACATTTTAAAATTTTCCCTTAATACTTTTATAGAGAAAAGAGAAATATTCACAGGGATTATGCCATACCCTGACATTCCCAGGCTCTGATAGCAGCTGGTTTTTCAAGATTTTCTATTTCATCGCCTCTCCCTTTTTTAGAACTTAGAAAAAAACTTACTACAATGGTAGAAAGATGCAACATAAGAAAAAAGAAGGCAGTCTGCTATGTTCCAGAGAAGCTTAGAATTAAATGTGACACCTATTCCTCCCTGTTTGTATTCAGTTTGGCATGGGTAAAAGTAGCTTACATTTCAGATGGGTATCTGGAAGATATTTAAAAAACAAGGAAGCTACCATTTTGAGAATAGGGGGTAAAACAATCACACATAGCACTTGGACCATTTTTTCTCCCTTTTAGCTAAACAGGTTCAATTGTAAGATCATGTAATATTTTATGTTTCCCTCCAGAGGTTATTTTCTTTCATTCTGAGTTGATAATTAAACCAGCTCAGGTACACAATAAACCTAAATATTTCTTTCATAAAAGTAGTATGGAAAGTTCAGTATATTGTTGATGCATTGCAGAGCAGTGGGAACCTGGTACATTATCTGTAAGTCTGAGGGAAGTTCAGACTCCAATATTCCTTGTTACCTATAAACCAGACTATTTTCTAGTTTTCTCTGAATACTAATGTATGGTACAAAAGCAGTTCTGCACAGTGGCAGATTTTTCTTCTGTATGCAACCATAAAGACAGAAAGAGGGCTTTTGGATTCTCCAATCTCACCAACATGTCCCAATTTGAATGAACTAGATAATGTTTGAAATAATTTAGACATGTTTAAAATTCGATGTTTTGAAACCAACAGAAGGTGAAAAAGTCTTTTGCAGTGAGGACAAACTCCTACTAAGAAAGAAAGATAATATATTCTGATAATTATTTGAGTAAAGCAGGATATTTGCCAAGTAGAAGCTTCACTTAAAATTATCTCTTCTGCCCTCAGAGTCACAAGACAATGACCTATTGTTATGTTTCTCACTTGGAACTAGGAGGCAAGTCTGATATAGTCAGGGCAATATTCCCAATTGAAAAGGCAAACAATTGAACTCTCTGAAGATAGAGCAATACAGGGTAATCTACTGCAATAAATGCGGGGGCACCTGGCTCTCCTTGCAGTACTTGACAGAGTTCCACTGAAGGATGATTGCAGAGACTCATCCTAAAAGGATTGTATGCCTCCCTAGCTTGGATGTTATTCTGTGGAGTTTTCCCAATAATATATTACTCACTTCAGTCTGAGGATCTTGCTAGAGGTGATGGGAATAATTCTACAAATTTCCAGAAAAACATCATGGAGACAAAACACATGTTGAAACCCTGTGATGTTAACCTCACTACAGGAGAATGTTTTTATTATGTTAAAAATCAAACACCGCATTTACTGGCACAGCCAGAACCTGTTGGGGCACAGAAACTTATAGATAACAATGTTTCCCCAAGTTCTAAGCACAAAGCACCTCCCACAGTAGCTACTAGATATGGACCAGTTTATTTTATCAATAGCAAGCCCTGATACCCCCCCTAAAGGCAAGCCCTTAGAGAAGGTAGATATAGATCTCCCCCTGTCTCCTACAGGGTGGTTTAATCCAGATGATGGTTTTGTTTATGTGTGGTGGTAAGGTAAAAGAATAAGGTTTCACAACATTCCTTCCTTCCTACAAAGAATATGTCACCCCTATATTAAACGTTGGTACATAATAACCATTGGGACCGCTGCCTTCCTGTAGCCCTTAACTCAGCAATTTAGATATTAACCAGATGAACCTAGTAGAGATGGTCACATGACATTATTTGTCTCTCGATTTACTGCAAAAGTAATAAGAATAGTCTTAGGTCATATAGAGTTTAGATATTAAGGAAATAAACATTGTATTACTCATTGACTTAGTTAAATATTCTTAAAATAATTGTGATCTGTAAGGTTACTGTTTTGTTATATTCTTTGGGTAAAAACAATTTGTTCCTATGCTTTGGAAACTTCTTTGATTTTATTAATCACAAGCCTGTCATCATAGCCTGAAGAAAAATGTATATAAACCCAGCCTTCCCCAGAATAAAGTGGGATTGATCGCACCAGATCTAGAGTCTGTGTCTTTCATTCTCCATCCATCACTGACGCTGTCTCCCTGTGTCCCTGTTTACCTGAGTGGAACCCATGGACTCCTGCTAGGGCTGGACCCCGGCAAATAAAGTGATAGGTTGTTTTATGGAATTTTTTTTTTCTGTGAAGAAAAGATATCTTGTGAAAGTCTGAAAAACAGCACTTAATTGTGAATATAGGGAAACCTATTTTGCTATGTTCACACAATGACTCCCTTTCTAATAGTTGAAAATCAGAAACAGACTTGGGGTTTGGATGCTAGAAAGTGTTTGAGGCCCTAGAAATTCATATACACTTTTTATAGGCACTTGAGAAAAAACAGGTATCATAACTGAGAGTGGGCTAAAGATGGAGAGCATTTGGGAGTACCCGGCACACCAAGGTGTACATTGGGATGAGGATATTTTGAAGAGAAAAGAGATTTCTTGCTTCATACTCTGGTGATTAATGTGGCAATATTTTTTCAAGTACCTCAGATCAGACTAAGACTGAAGATTTTTCTGAGCTCAATATGCTCTTCTCTTAAATTCACCAATGGTTCTTCAAAAGTTATTCTTTTTTTTTTTTAACTGAACCTCTGAGATTTTTTCCTCCCATCTATACAGAGAACAAATATTTAAAAGTCACTTTGCTCATCCATCCAAAATAAAATTATGGCACTTTTAAAAATAATGGATGGAACTGTAGAAAATTATATTCACTGAAACATGCCATATATGCAACAAGAAATATGTACATTTTCTCTCATGTGTAGATGCTAGAGATACAAATGTAAAACATAATTTCATAAAAATAGAAGAAAAGTACTGGGGATGTAGCTAAGTTCATAGAGTGCTTGCCTCACAATCATAAGGTCCTGGTTTCAATCACCAGCACCACAAAAAGAAAAAAAATAAAAGGCTAGTGAAGGAAAGAAAATTTGTTGTAGCAGTGTTGCACAGAAACAATTGAATTCACTCTGAAATTTCTATCATCTCAGGAAATGCACAGGAATTCTGCATTTCAATCATTACAAAATTTCTTAATTATCATCATAAAAGATATTTAATAAATAGAGACACAGTTGGTGAATGCAATAAATTAATCATTGTTATTGTATGATGGTGGCACACACAAGCCCATTGGAAAACTTTGACAGGATACCTTCATATGTACAGCCATCAAGATGTTCTTTGAAGAAAGCCCAGAATATTTTCCCTTGAAATTTGCCTTACATTGAGGGAATAAATCTGGGTAGTTTCCATTTGTCTAACAGAGTCTGAGAGATCTGAATCCATACATTTTTAACCTTGCAGAACAATTAATCACTGCATTATGGAGACATTTCATGACATGATGCATTTTCTGAAATATGAATCCTGCACTATGAGGATTGGAATCAATTTCAAAAAACATATTTTTTGTAGTTGAGTGTTTTGTGACTCAGAGGGATCTGTATGAACAACTGGAACAGAACCTGCTGTATCTGGAATGAAGACTTAAATGAAATTTGAAAAACGTGTGACTCCTAGAACTGGACTGTTCTATATTTATAAAATACAATTTTGGCCAAACATAGGTGAATTGAAATAGTCTTCTGATGAAAAGACTGAGAAGACTTTAAATGAAACCAGTTGGGAAGTGAGGAAATATAAAATTGCTTTGCCTTAATGGAATAGTATCTTTGAAGCTGGGAATTCTGAGAAAAATAAATTATCAGAATGGGAACAAAAGGCACTTATGACTGCCTAGTATTTCCTCAGTAAAGGAATGTACATAACTTAGAAGTATTTTTCAGAGCACAAGAGAGTGGCCAAGCTCCAGAGGAGGCAAGCAAAAATTTGAGGTTATAGCCTTTCCCTCAGGTAGAGATACACTCAGGACATCTCATGCTACACAGACACTAGGCCAAAAGATAAGGTCTGATATTTTGTTGGTCCCCAAAATTGGTATCTTTCCTTAGTGATTGATGCCCTATGCAGGCTTGGTGAGAAATTGTGGATATCTCCATATACATGTTCATGTATACTTTCAAGACATATAGTTACATGAACTGTTATGTCTGATCATTTGCCAAAACACAATACTAAACATGGTCTTCACATGTTTGTTATCTTTCAGGTCAGCTTTTCTGAACTGATTGAAGGAATAATATTTTTTTTTTTTCTGGTAGGGCTTCCAAACAACACAGGAAAGTCCTGGTAATTCTGTGTGTTTCAGGAAACCTCAGAGAAATTCTGTATAAATAGTATTTCACATACCAAATAACATCTTAATTATCAACATAAAAACATCTTTAGAGAATAAAAATGGAATAGTTGACTGCAATTATTATACCCATTGAAAGATCGTATAGTGTGACACACACAAGTTCATCAAATCTCCTGGCAGAAAGATAAAAATGACATGTAGATGCATTGGTTTTTCAATAAAAATAACTCTCCATAATTTTCTCAGTCTCTGTGGGGTATTTGTGTTCAGGGAATAAATATGACTAAGACAGTCCAGCAGCCATAAACCATGTTTATTTCCATGGAGCTGCTTCAAATGTACAGTAAATTTATTTTACAAAGTCATGATTTTTACAGTCAACACAGGTTCCACTGATGGATCAGAGAAAATTCTTGGAGACCAGAATTTAGTTTATGACAGAACCAGTGCCCCTGAAGCGTGAACCTAAAGAGCAATACCTAATGAAACTGTGAGTGCAGAGCTGCAGGTGAGGGACTACTAAAACATAACAGTTGTATGTCATGTTAGTTTTGGAAGATCACTGACATAAAAAAAAAAAAATCCATGAAAATATCAATGGTCTTGAGAGCCTCACCACAATGTAAAAAAACCCTACAATTGGAAATTTAACATTTACTATCTTTCTCTGGATTTCACTTCTGCTATAAATTGATTCCACATATCTCCTTCCTTATTTCTTCTTTTAAATCAGAATGATTACTTTTTGTTGATTTTTTTCATGGTTTATACACATATTCAAAAATGTACACATACATAAATATTTTACCTTGAATCTCAAAAGGGTTTTTGGAATTGTACTGTTTTTCAGTACTAGGGATTGCACTCAGTGGCAGTCTTACACTGAACTATATCTATATTGATTTTATCATTTAAAATTTTGAGATAAGTTGTTGCTAAGTTTCTAGGGATGACCTCAAATTTATGTTCCCCATTTCTCAGCAGGGTTGCATTCATTTCTGGGGCACCCAGTACTCTTATACTTTAGAGTAATATTGAAAATATTTGAGATTTTGTGATTATTGGGGAAGAAAAAAATAATTTTAATTGTGTGAGAAATAAGACACTTGGAAGATGATTGTCAGAATATTATGGATTGCATGTCATATGTGTATCCATAAAGGTGTTATGGGTCAGAACATGATCACAGGTGTGGTGATGTGGGATGTTTTGTAAGTGTTAAAAGGTTGGTGTAAATGATATCTTCTTAGGGCATTGTGGGTGTTTCCTTCAAAAATAATTGATTTATTTCTCATGGTAGTGTGGTAATTTTTCATGAGAGAGTTGACATAAAATCTTGAACCTTCTCTGTCTCAGTGTCTCTGACCTCCTCAATATTGCTGTGATATCTAAATTTGATTTGTGCTACTACTCTTGCAATTTACCAGGATTGGATGCACTCAAGAGAACCCTAAATGTGGATGAGGTGTTGTGTGTGCAATGCTATAGAATCTTCACATCTTTGAGCAAAGTAAAACTTGGTTGTAAATTATTTTAATAAACATGATGTATGATCTAATTCATTACAGTATGCTTTGTAAAAAAAAGGGAAAATATTTACTTTTTTCTCACTTTGTTCTCTCTAAAATTAAAAAAATATAAACATAATTTAAACAATGTATTTATTAGAAGAAAATCCATAATAATCTCATTCTCCTAAAAAGAATAAATATTTAGCTGTATTAAAAAGGTGTTCATTAAAGAATCATATTTAAACTTTTTACATGAATTTAAAGTCTACCTTGGTATAAATATATAGCAGCAAGAATATCTTAAAACAAAACTCTGAGTTTATTATGTAATCAATCATTGTTCGTTTTTCAATACATAAATACTCAGACAAAATTCGAGAGAATACTAAATGGGGCAAACTAAGATAAGAAGAATCTCATGCTTTCCATTCACTACCATAAAGTTGACAGACTGGAGTATAACTTAAAACATCTGGAGCTCAAGCTTATAAATTATGCTTAAATAAATGCAAAATGAGAATCACAATTTTTATATATACTTTTAAAAATTTATTATTTTGATCATTTTAAACAAATGGGGTAAAACTTGTTTCTCTGGTTGTACATGATGTACAGTCATACCATTTGGGTAATCATACCTATATGTAGGGTAATGATGTTTGTCTCATTCTGTTATTTCTCCTTTTGCCCACCCCTCACCCCTTTTTTTGCTCTAATCTATCAATTTTTCCTCAATTTTTGCCTCTCTCCTACTCCCTGTTTATTATCATCATCCACTTATCAGAGAAATCATTCAGTCTTTGTTTTTATGGGATTGGCTTATCTCACTTAGCATGATATTTTCCAACTTCATCTATTTGCCTGCAAATGCCATAATTTTATTCTTCTTTAGGCTGAGTAATATTCCATTGTGTATATATATATATATATATATATATATATATATATATATATACATTACAGTTCCTTTATTCATTCATCAACTGGAGGGCATCTAGGTTGGTTCCACAATCTAGCTATTGTAATTGAGGATATATGGACATTGATGTGGTTGCATCACTATAGTATGCTGATTTTAAGTTATTTGGGCATAGGCCAAGGAGTGGGATAGCTGGGTAAAATGGTGGTTCCATTTCAAGTTTTCTAAGGAATCTCCACACTGCTTTCCACAGGGGCTGCACTAATTTGCAACCCTACGAGCATTCTATCAATGTATCTTTTTTCCCCCATCCTCGCCAACACCTATTGTTGCTTGTATTTTTGATAATTGTCATTCTAATTGGGGTGAGATGAAATCATAGGGTAGTTTTGATTTGCATTTCTCTTATTACTAGAGATATTGAACATTTTTAAAATATATCTGTTGATTGCTTGTAGATCTTCTCCTTTGAAGTATCTGCTCATTTCCTTAACACATTTGTTAATTGGGTTATATGTACTCTTGATGTAAAGGTTTTGAGTTCTTTACAGATTCTGGAGATAAGTGCTCTATCTGAAGTATGTGTGGCAGATATTTTCTCCAACTCCGTAGGCTCTCTTTTTACATTGCTGATAGTTTCCTTTGCTGGGGAAATACTTTTTAGTTTGAATGTATCCCAATTACTGATTCCCACTTGTATTTCTTGTGCTTTGGGAGTCATGTTAAGGAAGTGTTGTCCTAAGCCAACATGATGAAGATTTGGACAACAGACTCACACCAAAGCACATTATGATGAAAATACATACCATACAAAATAAAGGTAAAATTTTAAAGGTTGTGAGAGAAAAAAAATCAAATTACATTTAGGGGGAAACCAATATGGATATCAGCAGATTTCTCAAACGAGACCCTGAAATTTAGAAGGACCTGTAACAGCATTTTTCAAGTTCTGAAAGAAAATGGATGCCAATAATCCTATACCCAGAAAACCTTATCTTCTGATTTGATGATGAAATTACATCCTTTCATGATAAACAAAACTAAAAGAATTTACAAATAGAAACCCGGCACTACAGAACATTCTCAGTGAAATATTTCATGAGGAAGAAATGAAAAGCAGTGATGTAAGTCAGCAAAGGGAGGAACTATCCTAAAAGAATAGCCAGATAAGGGAGAATCCAAGCCAAGTTCAAAACCAAAAATAAGCCAAAATGACTGGGTATAATAAATCATATCTCAATAATAGCCCTGAATGTTAATGGCCTGAACTCATCAATCAAAAGACATAGACTGTCAGATTGGAATAAAATGAAAAACCCAACAATGCTGCCTTCAAAGATTCATCTCATAGAAAAGAATACCTACACACTTATGGTGAAAGAATAGAAAAAATCATATTTTATATACTTTTAATATAACTATTTTATTTTAATTTCTGCATTGTATTCCATTTAAAATAATGGAGTCCATTTTATTTAATCTTTCATTACTAATAGATATTTGAATTGTTTCCAGTGTGCTTATAATGCTGCAGTAATTTGTCTTTTGCATGGTGAATATATAGGAATATATAGGTATTCCTACTATATATATGCCTAAGAATGAAGTCATTGAGAAACAACAGAAGTATATGTCTATCTCTACATAATACCACCAGAGATTTCAAAAGTGGCTGTAAAAATCCACATTCATATCCAGGTGCAGTTTTTCATGCTTGTAATCCCAGTTGTTTGGGAGGCTAATGTAGGACTATCATGAGTTCAGTCTCAGTAAATGGGAGGCAGTCTCTAAATAAAATGCAAAAATTGGGCTAGGGATATGACTCAATGTTCAAGTGCTCTTGAGCTCTATACCTGGTACAAAAACAATTCACAAGCATGGCAGTTTATAAGATTCCACATATTCTATCTCCCTTCAAATCTTTTTTGTTCTTTTTAGATATACAGGACAATAGAGTGCATTTTGACATATAATATATACATGCAATGTAATATTCTAATTAGGATCTGATTGTTGTGCTTGGGACATGATGTGGAGTTTTATTTGTTGTATATTCATATATGAACATAGGAAATTTATACCTGATTCATTCTACAGAATTTTCTATTCCCCCTCCCTTTTCTTTATCTCCCTTTGGCTAGTCCATTGAACTTTTATTCTCCCCTCACCCCTTGTTGTGTGTTAGAATCACATATCATAGAAAATTTTGGCCTGTATATCTTGGGATTGGTTTATTCATGTAGCATGTTAGTGCCCAGTTTTAAAAATTTGAATGATATTGCTAATTATTAAAATTTTGATTAATTTTCTATAAAAAAAGTTTATGGTGTTTTGGTTCTCATTTTATATCTTGTGTAGATTTAAACATACTAATATGCCATCAAACAACATTGTCTATCAGTATGCCTTTCTAAAATTTAAAATATTTTGTTTTATTTGAAGGATCTACCTTGTAGTTGTATGTGTTGTACTTAATGATTTCTAACTCACATTTGACAAGTCATTGTCTCTAGGATAGTTGAAAGCATGTTTAAATAAAAATTCATGTGTTTACTACTTGTTACATACTAGGCATCATTGGTGTAATACTAGACATAGTTTAATTTTTGTTGTGGTTTAGATCTCACTGACAAGACAAGTTGAGTACACTGTACTCATACATTAAACTGTTATCTTTCACATGATATTTTCTCCAAAAATAAACAGTTTCTCTCCTTCCAACATAATATAAAATGTTATTTTTAAATTATTTTTATTTTTTTAAATTTTTACTTTTACAAACTGAATTTTGATTCACTGTACACAAATGGGATACAAACTTTTAATTTCTATGGTTGTACATATTGTAGATTAACACCATTTATACAATCATACATGTACAAAGGGTAATGATGTCTGTTTCATTTCACATAAGTAAAAGGCTACTTTGGATGAGATCATGTTGATAGGGTAGAAAAGATAGACTCTCAACAAAGGACAGAGTAGGTAAACATATCACTCGGTCTAAACTAT
The DNA here is from genome assembly GCF_902686455.1 of Sciurus vulgaris. Lineage (NCBI taxonomy): Eukaryota > Metazoa > Chordata > Mammalia > Rodentia > Sciuridae > Sciurus > Sciurus vulgaris. The sequence goes on along the minus strand of NW_027632525.1, from coordinate 12,045 downwards.
ATCTTTTTGTTTGAGACTGAGCAGAGATGCTAAGGTGTGTTTCATCAGATATACTCTGATTCCAATCATCTGCTCTACCTAGACATTGCTGTTCTACTATATTCTTGTAAGCATGAAAGAGTATGTATATAGAGAGAAGAGATACAAAAATAAATTATCCAATTCAGTGAGCAAACTCTTTTCTTCAGGACAAAAACAATATCAAAGAATATGCATGATTGAAAAAAAAAACATGCATATGTCTGAAACTCCAAGAAAATGAAACAAATATTATGAATCTGTAATGAGAGTTTATGCATTTATTCAAACAATTATTTCTGAATATCTTTTGCTAAGTTCTAAAATCAGATAATGCCCATCACTCTATAGAAAGCAAATTGCACATACTGCCAAACTGCAAACTTTTATTATTACTATATTCTCATTGTTTATGGTTTGAATTGGACTTCCTCCATTTGAAATGACCTCAATGTAACTGAGTAAATGTCCATTACTGATGGTGAAAATTTTATGGGTTAGGAAAATTGTCAATTTCCAATATTTTGTCAATTTTTGGTTTGCTGTCAGAGCATAGTGGAGGCCCATCCACTACAGTTCCTAATCTCCAGTGAAATTTTGCATAGAAAGCAAGTACACAATACCTGAGCAAACTCTAGAAGTCCATCAGGGACAATACTACCAGCTAAAATAACTGTTCACCTGCTATCATTTCTACCTCACTCTGCTTTCCTAACCCATCCCACATAAGTACTTACTTTGTTTTGTAATTTACCTTGACTCAGACAAGAAAGTGAAATGTATCAATATTTGGTGCTTCCAACTAAATCCTACCAAAAGGACTCCTCAAACCCACCAACATTGTTTAATATCTGGAGTTGTGTTTATCTTCTCCATATTTTTACACTTACCTTATCTTTATTTCATATTCTCAACATTGAAAACTGAAATAAAAGGTTGATAAAATATGGTTACTTAAATAAATAAAATGCTTGTCCTAATGTCACTGTTACTTTTCAAAATATTATCCAAGAACAGCCCCCTCTCTTTCAGTGTTCAAGAATGCTAAGTTCCTTCATGCAAGTTTCTGCCATGTAGGTAACTTACAGTCAGCAGTCAAAGGTTTGTGTGAAAGAGTGAACTTGGTCTGTAGAAGTTCAGAGCATATTGAGAAAATTAGGTCATGGTGTAATGTGTGGCTAAAAGGGTGTTTACAAATGTGAACATGATAGTATTTTTTGAGGAGGAATGTTTTCGTTTTGTGTCTGTGTGTTATTTGGAGAGCTATTTTATTTATTGATTTCCTTTGTTGTGATTAAAACATCTGTGTTTTGTGCATATTGTATGTGTTTTAAACTTTTATATGATTTAGATGTTCAAAGTAATGAATTAAAACTTTCTTTTTGAAACTCAAACATTAGGTTTTTAATCAAAGGGAACGAAGAATGTGAGAATGTAAAAATTAATGTCTATATCCAAATTCTCAGTAAAAATATTGGTTATTGTGTACTCCACAAAGCATTGGGTTTTTTTTTTTTTCATGTAACAAAGGCACTAATAAGAATGAGAAATCTATAATCATAAGGGAAATGGATGACATTTTCACATTTACTGAAGAAGAGGAACCAGACAAAATTTTTCTGTTTTATTACTCATTGTATAAAGTTAAAAAGATAGTTGATAAAGTTAATGTCATCTACAAAGTAATTGTTTCTTATCTAAAAATAGCAAAAACAATTAAGCACAGTTTTTGATAGGTTGTTGGAAATTGATAAAAGAGAGTAGGGAGTGTAGACTGTTCTAGGAAAAAGTGATGGAAAACTATTACCTATGAAAATATATGAATGTGGTTTGCTCTTGGACTGGGTCAGTCAAGATCAATCCTGAATATCCTATCATGCTGAGCCTGCTTGAAGATGTTACTGGCTTCATACATGTTAGGCAATTTAACAGGGATTCTGTTGGCTCATTCCTAAACAACATTTAATATATCCAGCTTGCCTGAGAAAGTAAATTCAAGAAAGAGTTGTGGCTCTTGTATGGTGTTTATATATATTTACTATTGTTAGGTAGAGAGTAGGAATCTATTCAGTGATGCCTTCAGTGAACATGCATAGTTTACATTTGTGTAGATAAAAAATGTTTTCTACTAGTAATGGATAGCAGTATTCTTATGTCAATGCATGATATGGGTGACTTTTTCACAATTTCATTTGTTAAATTTTCAGAAACTTCTAAATATTGTATTACAACCGGGGTATACTTTTGGGTTACATTTATCAAACTTCCTTGTAGTTAACTGTGATCATGTTATTTGGCTCTCTATAAGTGAAAGAGAGTGGAAGTGATACATGCCAATGCCTAGTATTGATATACAAATTCCACACTCCTGCATGCTCTTTCCTTTTCTAACTGTATGTGATGCTGACATCCAAGTTTGTATGGAATGGGATGCTTATAATGAAAAAGTGTCTACCACCTCATCCAAGAATATAAATTATACCATGGGGGACACATTTTCTTTGCATCTTCTTCTCTTTTATGAATTGTTATTTAAAAGAGAAGGAGATTTCTCAGGATAATTACTATTGCCTAGGCTGTTTCTACAAATGCATAGAGTAATGTTTGAGATGGAAATAATTACATTTGATATAAAATAAGTAAAAAAAAAAGAGTTTAAATGATTATCTTCCCCTGGCCTATTTATGTGTTTGAGGTGTGTGTGTCAACATGGATATGAATAGCAGTTTATACTTGGCATAGCTCAGCTTATACTCTGTAAGATCTTGAATATGTTTGAATTTGAAGGTGCATGAAATGATTTCTCCCTCCAGGTCTCTCCAGTTGACTGTTGGTAAACAAATGAGCCCCAATCATCATTGACTATATTGGATAATTGTTAGAAATTTTTGTTTGGAATATCAGAGTGTACTAAGAAATATGAGCCAGACTGAAATGTTGTGGTTTGCTCCAATTTATTTTTCCACTACCACCAAAGAAAAATGGACCAATCTCAGTAACCTTTTGTTTACTGTGAATCTATATGTTTCTACCACTATCTTATATCCTCTGAAGAACCAAAACTTATATAAATTTAGCATTGATGTTTAAGAGTATTTGTGTTTTATATACTTTGTTTTCTTTGAATTCCATATAAGGTTTCCTACATTTATATCTTAGAGTCTGAGAACTAAACAGTTATTATACACAGGTTTATATTCCATGACCTATATACATCCTTATAGAATTTGTTTTAACACTCTACACTCTTTCTATTATTTCCTTCATTTCATAGAGTCACTTTTGTTGTATCTCTCATTCCTTCACTCATCTTCCACTAAGTAGAAATATGACCCATTTCTTCCTTTTGAAGACTGTTTTGGTTCTCTTAGGCTCAGAGAAGTAGAAAATATATACCTCTTGATGTCTTCACAGGCTGAGGGTTGAAGGAATTCTCCACATACTTCCTCTTTGGCCTCCTCATTATGGTGATACTCTTCATAAGGTTACTCATATCAGGTAAGATTCTTGCAGAATCTTAACTCTCCAAAAATTAGGTTGATGAGTAAGAATAAAATCCATACCTGGAGAAACAATATATAATTGGACGTAGACTATCTGTTCACTTAATATCCTAAGCAGTGTTTAGTACAAAATCATGATTGTTCAGAAATCAATTATCACTAAGACTTCAGCAGTGAATTATGACTTATTGATGACATGACAGAGTCCAGGGATTCACACCATATTTACAACATTACAGCATTGCTACTGTGCATCATATGAGTAGATGCCCATTTTGCATTGGATGTTCTATAATTAACTGGAATATTCATATACTGCCCTTGATACCAAACTTAGAGATGCACACAAACTAAAAAAAGATAATCTTTCTATATATCTACAGTCAATTGATTATCAAATTTCTACAGTGTAAGGATATGACAGTAACAGAGGTTACACTGAGAATCATACTTGACTCAAAAGAAATGGCTATATACGTAAGTGATATTTATAGTATGTAGAACAGATTGAGGTAAATGTTGAAATGTGGGTTGAGTGTAAGAATATCTTACCTATACACACAGCACCTGAACAATGGAAAAGGATTGTTTTTATTGTATTGTTTTCTTACTGAGTCCATAAAAATTACCTAAAATTTATTATTTAAAACATAGTGTATTATCTTATTTGTGGGTTCAAAGCACATTATGAGACTTGAGATTTAAGGTCAAGGTTTCAGCACACCTTCTCCTATCTGCAGGCTAAACTTAAGGATACTCCATTTTCCCCCTGCAGTATCCAGAGCTTCCTACAATCATCACCTCTTTTTATGTTCTTAATATTTATCAAGCATCAGTCAAACATCTGCATCCATGATCACAGTTCCACCCTGACCACCATCTTCTTTGCCGATTCTCATAAAAGTGATTGTGGTAAACTTGACTATGCCCACATTAAGTAGAACAATCTTCACATTCAAAATATTTGACTTCTTCTCCTCTGCATAATCCCCTTTTCCGCAAAAGGTCACATATTTATTGATTCCTGGGATTCAGGGTTTTAGATTTAGGAGGTGAAAGTTGCTGTGAGAGAAAAGGATTTATTCTTTGTTATTCTATACCAAAATAAAATCAGAGATATTTAGAGGAATTTACCTATAGTGAAATATAGTATTTTAAAAGTAGAAACTTGAAATTGAGAAAAAGATTATAATAAGTTTAAAATCACCATGTAAACATATAGAATAAAACAAGCAGAATAAAATTAACTAGATATCACTTGAAATTAAACATTAACAAAAGTAATGAAATGACATTCCTAAAAGAACATTTCATGATATACAACTATGGGAAACAGATTAAACAATGGATAACTCCATGTCAGGGTGATAGATCAATATAAATAACAGAATTTTGAGATTTTGGAGTTCTGTAAAATTGAGATGTTAAACAAGTTTATGTCAGAAAAAATAACACAATTAGAATCTGCAAAAATATAAGAAGACACAAATTCTAATGTCCATAAATACATATAGATATAGTAAGTTGAAGAAAAGTATCAAATATAAAATTTAAAATATGTGGTGTTTTTGTATGGTAACTTGAATCCAGATGTGTTTCACCACTGATACATATCCCCAGTATTTAATATAGTTTATCTAGAGATGGTATTTCACTAAGATGCTTATAGCCTCTCTCAGTTTCTGAGGTTGGCTTGAAATTGTGATCCTCTTGCCCCAGTCTCCCAAGCAGCAGGGATGACAGGGGACATGTGCCACTCTGAAAATTGATGAAAACATTTTTAAATAGAAACAAATCAAAAGATACAACAAAGTAAAAATTATGGCTTCTGAGTTCAATATGTTAACACCTTAAGCCTGTGCTACAGCCAATTCAAAAATAAAGAAAAATGCTAAGACAGAACGTGAGCCAAACTTTCACTGCTATGACAGAAAAACCTTGACCAGAACCATCTTAGAATGAGGATTGGTATGGACCAGGGTGAGAATTGATGAATCCAATTACATAATACTATTTTCTAGGAATAAGATTTTGTCTTCAATTTTCTTAAATTCTAGAATTTGAGTACTTTTGCAAACTACTTTTCCATCTTCATCTGTCTTAACAGGTGTTATACCTCTGTATCAGTTCCACGATCTCTATACATTATCCCTCGTTGCTTTTGTCCCATCTGTTCCTCCTGTCTTGAAATCTCACATTCGATCTTTTGATGGATTATCTCTTTTTTGGGTGTGGTGTGGTTTTTTTTTTTTTTTTTTTTTTCAACATAAAAATGTTTCTGGTCAGAAATTTGGAGGAATATATCTCTGAATACCTGATATCACATGGTACATATTTCCCAATGCCTATGTTTTAGTTGTTGATAGACACAATAACATTGTTTCATGTTTATACTTATGTGATGCTGATGATAGAACCCAGAGCTTTACTCCTGGTAGGCAAGCATTCTACCACTGAACAGCAAACCATACCTCTCTTGGTGTACTTTTCTACAAAAAATGCATACATAATCATAAAATTTTAATAGCCAACAAAAATTTCAATAATGTTTAATGAACCTTATTTGAAAATGCATCCATCTTTACCATGAAATCCAGCAAATAAAGAAATTGCAGAAAATACCTTACATAAATAGGGTAAAAAGAGTGAGATGAGCAGTGAATCCATTTATATACAAAATTGATGGGAGAAATAGAAATTGTGATTAAAGAAAAAATGTAAATATGCAAAGGATTTTAAAAAGTAAAAAGAGCTACAAAAACAGGAGAAAGAGAGTAACATGCTAATTACTAATCAGGTAAAAATTAAAGCACATTTATATGCAAATATATGGTGTAGATGTAGGAATTGATATTAGAGAAGGCAATTTTTTTAATCTATAAAATGTAAAAATAAATACAAAGTCCAGATATATTCACAGAGGAAGAGAATAAAATATTTTAATATGTTCATAACTTATCTCAGGATTAAAATCACTTCTCTGAATTACTTAATCACAAAATCAATATTTTAAAATTTCCTCTTAGAGGGTGGATTTCAAACTTTAATATCATGTTTTTGATTCATTGATGTTGCAACAACACAGATTTATCAGGCTCATTATTTTCAAAAAATGCAAGAATTTTTTAAAATAATATTATAATTGAAAATAGTATGATTCATTTTGTTAGAATAACTTCTCTATTGATTTCCACCATCCCTTCTTCATTCATACATTCATTTTAAGAGCTTTATTGATATATGATTATTATGTATCAAAACAGCTTATTTTGGGTGTACAATAGAATGGGTCTGATTTAGCTACCCATTTGCCTTCTATTTACATATTGGAATAGATTTGCTATTTCTTTGGGAAAACATTTATCTCATGATGAGAATTTTGATGTTCATGTAGAAAATTCTGAACTCATAATTTTATAATTTTTTTTAAATTTTGAGTTTTAACTTATGTAGCAGTGTTACAAAACCACTGGTATTTTAATGACTAACATGATATAAATCTGTGAAAGTATTTGGATGCTTTTGAATAACTTAGCAAGTTCTTTCAAGTACCTTCTTTTGTGAGCACTTTGCTATATAGTAGGTTATAAAATTCCAAATTTTCTGATGTTTCAAGTCAGTAGAATTGTGTTAATGAATAAAACGTTTTCCTGTTCTCTTATTAATGAAAGACAAAATTTTGTCATTAACTTCTTAGCATATGATTTTAAGAATAACAACAAAAATATTCAAGAAAATGAATAATGTTCAAGAAAATTGTTGACTGCTATGGTTTGGGTCTAAGAATGTTCCCTGTAAAGCTCATTCATTAGGCAATGAAGCATCATTCAATGATGAGGATACTGGACTATGGAAGTTATAACATTTTATTCTGGAATAATCCATTTGTCAAAATAATAACTAGAATGGAAAAGGGAGTTTTAACAGTAAGCATTTAGACATGTGTTAATAAAGTAGGACATTGGGAAAAGGAGTTGGATTTTATAGTGTCCCTGGATTTTTCCAATATCTGGTTACTGACTGCCATATGGTGAAAAAATTGTCCCGTGCCGTTTTGTTGCATCGTCATGGTATACCCATTGCAGACCCAGAAAACTGGAGTCATGTGATCATGTACGTTGACATAGAAAATTATCATTGAAGATACTATTTTTTTTCTTTTATTTGTTCTTCACAGGTAGTATATCTAGGATTTTATTGGTAAAGTTAGGTAATGGATACATAGAATTACCCTGTTTTTTTTAATTATATGTAAGATTTTCCTAAAAAATAAATATTATTTGAAACCTGAGGAAATCTCAAGTTTTACTTTAAAAAATAAAATAAAGTTAATATCCCAAATTATAATTGAAATCAAAGGTAAAATGACTCAAAGTAAAAAAAATGCATTAAGAAATCACAGTGACTCACAAAATATTGGGTAATTTTTCTGTCATATCATTATCAAAACTGTAATTCTTTTTTTAAATTTTATTGTAAACAAATGGTAATACTGTAATTCTTATAAGTAATCTTTTCTCCACTATCAAGGCAACACAGACATTTCACAAGTAATACAAAAATCCCTAAAGACAGTGAGGTACTTAAGGCCACAAGCTTGCTTCTTCAAAGTTCACTTATTTTGTCTTTTTTTTTGTCAGAGTGAGGTGCATGGATAGTAAATACTAATATTTTTATCATAAGTGTAATAAGTTAAATAACTTGCATTATGCAAGTCTGTCACATAATAAAAATCCCCAGTAAAAATGCAAAAATATGCAAAAAGGTATGCAAATCCTGGAAATGATTTTTGCAAACATCCTTAAACATTGGCAATCCTCAGTGCCATGTGACTATCAGAAAAAAACTGTATTTACACTATATTAACTTAAAATTTTTTCTATTTTTCTATGAATTTTAGGAAATTCAGAGGTTAATGTGAAGCTCCATCCAACAAATATGTTGTATTTTTTATTTCCTTTAATCTAAGTTACTACTTCTATGTTTTGTATTTTATCTGTGTTTAACTTTCTTTTCTTATTTTCAATTAGAGCATTATAGAGATACATAGTGGTTGGTTTCATCATTTTCTCAGGAAAGCATTATTTTCGTGGTTGTATTTTTTGTACATTACAATAGGATTCATTTCAGGAGTTAAGAAATTGGACTAAAATTTACTCTAATCCAGTCCCCTCTACTACAATTTTATCTCCTTTTCTCCATCCAGTTTTTCTTGTCCTGTATTCTGCTTTTCTTGCGCTTTCTGGTACTTACCTATATGTCTTTTTAAAAACTTTTTTGTGGATATATATGATAGTGAGATTCACTTTGGTGTATTTATATATGTAAAAGAGCAATTTGAGTCACATTCAATCCATAGTTCTTACATTATCTCATCACTTTTCTCTCTCATTCACCTTAATTTGGTCCACCAAACTTTCTTCTGTTTTCATGGGATTTTTCTCCTACATTTTTCCTTTCCCTCTCCTTTTTCTATTTTTTTAATAGACTTTTTATATCTGAAAAAACATTTGAATTTTGGCTTCATGTCTGAGTTATTTCACATAGAATAATAGTCTATTAAAGCACATATTCACCAAAAAATGCCATAGTTTCATTCTTTTTCACAGAATAATATGCCATTGTACATATATGCCAGATTTTCTTTATCATCTCATGTATTGAAGGGCATCTAACTTGATTTCATAGATTGGCAATTTTGAATTGTGTTGTTATAAGCATAAATGTGACTGCCTATTACTTGTATGCTGAATTTAAATCCTTGCTATGTATTCAGAGTAGTGGTAGAGTGTCATAGAATGGTTTTATTTCTTTTGTTTGCTTTTTAAAGTTTATCATAATCTTTTATTATTTTTACTAATTTATTTTGATTGACTATGCACAAACGGGGTAAAACTTATTTCTCTTTACATGAAACAGAGTCGTACAATTTGTGTAATCATATATGTACATAGGGAAATGAATTTTGTCTCAATCTGCTATTTTTCATTCTCCCACCCCTTCCACTGCTCTTTCCTCTACACAATCCATCCTTACTCCATTCTTGCCTCCTTCCCAACCCAGTTATGCATCATCATTCACTTATCAGAGAGATTACTCCTCCTTTGTTTTCTGGGGATTGACTTACATCACTTAGCATATTCTCCAACTTCATCCATTTGCTGCAAATGCCATAATTTTATTCTTCTTTATGGCTGAGTAATATTCCATTGTGTATATATACCACAGTTTCTTTATCCATTCATCAATTGAAGGGTATCTATGTTGGTTCCACAATCTAGCTATTGTAAATTGAGCAGCTATGGACATTGAAGTGGTTGCATCACTGTAGTATGCTGATTTCAAATCCTTTGAGTATAGGCCAATGAGTGGGATTGCTGGGTCAAATGGTGGTTCCATTCCAAGTTCTCTAAGGAATCTCCACACTGCTTTCCACAGGTGCTGCACTAATTCACAACCTCACCAGCAATATATGAGAGTACCTTTTATCCCACATCCTCGCCAACACCTATTATTGCTTGTGTTCTTGTTAATCACCATTCCAATTGGAGTGAGATAAAATTTTAGGGTACTTTGATTTTCATTTCTCTTATTACTAGAGATGTTGAACCTCATAGAAATAGAGCAAGCAATTATGAAATTCATTTGGAAATATAAAAGACTCAGAATATCTAAAGAAATCCTTAGTAGGAACAGTGAAGCAGGGGGTATCACAATACCAGAATTTCAACTATAATACAGAGCAATAGTAACAAAAATGGCATGGCACTGGAACCAAAATAGACAGATAGGTCAATGGTACAGAATAGAGGACACAAAGACAAACCCAAATAAATACAGTTTTCTCATACTAGACAATGGTGCCAAAAACATACAATGGAGAAAAGATAGCATATTCAACAAATAGTGCTGGAAAAATTGGAAATCCATATGTAGCAGAATGAAACTAAACTTTTATCTCTCACCCTACACAAAATCAAAATGGATCAAGGACCTTGGAATCAGACCAGAGACCCTGCTTCTTATAGAATAATAAGTAGGTAAAAATTATTTTTATTAATTTTTTTTTTAAATTGAGGCATTACCACAGTAAAATCCAGAGTGGTGGCACCAGATTACAACAGCACCCAAAATATGTGAGTACTTTTTACACACATTCTTGCCTCCAGGTATTATTTCTGATCTCATTTATTTCTCTTACTACCAAAGTGAGAAGAAATAACAATGGAGATTTTATTTGTCATTGCACAATTTCTAGGGATGTTTAATATTTTTTCATACATTTGTTGAATCTGTATCTTTTTTTCAGTAGTGTCTTGTTCTTTTCCCATTTGTTATTTGGCTTAGATGTCTGTCAAATTTTTGAGTTCTTTATACACTCTGGATATTAACATGTTATTATGGGAGATTTATTTTTGAAAATCTCTTTTTAAATCTCTTATTAATGTATTGGATTGATTTATGTGATTTTTCTCCCATTTTTAACTAAACTTATTAATTATTCTATAAGTCTTCTGAGAGTATTTTGAATCCTTTAAAAATATAAACTTGTCATCAACATTAATTTGAATTCTTTATTTTCTATTCATGTCTCTTAATTTCATTCATCTGCCTGATTTCTATGGATAGAATTATGACCACTAAGATGAATAGGGATATTGAGAGTGGACATACTTGCCTTGTTCCTGTTTTTAGAAGAAATGACATCAGGTTTTTGATTTCAGTATGATGTTGTCCTTGGATTTGTCATGTGTAAGCTTTACAATATTGTAGTAGTTTCCTTGTCTCTGTAGACTTTCTAGTACTTTAAACAAGAGCTGGAACTGTACTTTTTCAAATTCTCCTTCTGTATCTATAGATAACCATGATTCTTGCCCTTAACACTACATATGTGAATAATTAGTTTATTGATTTTAATATGTTCAAACTTATATCCCTGCAATAAAACCTGCTTGATCATATTGCACTTTCTTTTTAACAATGATCTTCTATTTAGTTTGGGAAGATTTAATTAAGAATTTGGATTAGATTTTGTTTTCCATCTGGTACAACTGAGGCTATCCAGACCATATATTTATTTGTTGTAAGACTTTTGGTAGCTCACTCAATGACATTATATGATATTATTCGGTTCATATTGCCTACATTCTAAAGATTTAATTTTTGTAGGTCATATGTCCCTAGGACAAAAATATTTGCAATATTTTGCAGCTTATTTTCATATCAAATTTAAAGTATTTTATGATCCACTGTTATTTAGTAGTGCCTGTGATTATATTTTTCTTTCAATTCCATTTTCTTAGTTTAGTCTTTATCTTGGTTAGTTTTTCAGAGGGTTTATTAGTCTTATGTTTATCTTGAAAGCACACTTTTTTCACTTATCATTTCTCGTGTTTTTATTCTCAATTTTATATTTCTTGAATGATTTTATTTACTTCTTGACTGATTTTATTTATTTCTCTTCTTTGAGTTTAAAGTTGATTTGTTCTTTTATTTAGTTCTGAAGGTGTAATTTTAGATAACT
>NW_027632526.1:0-26846 GCF_902686455.1 Sciurus vulgaris | reverse complement strand
TCAGACAGACTGCTCCAGAGTCCCACAAGTTACTATTAAGAAATGGGCACAAAAATCTTACTGCCATCCTGGGACTCCATGGGAGGTTGGAAAATAGAATGAGAATTGAGAGATGAAATGAGACTGGATCACAGATAACAGCTGTGTCTGCAATCAGAAATACCCACATTGTTTTTACTTCTAAAATATACTCCTACAAACGTACACACCTAGACCTATGTTAGTTTGAGTTAGTTTGAGTTTTCTGTCACTTGAAAAAAAGAGTGATAATTGAACTATTTTTTTTCTCAATCCCCTTTATTTTGCAGCTGTGAAGTGACAAGAGAATGGTAACAAGGAACAACAGAAGATTAAATATCTCCAAAAATCAAACCTAATAAATAAATGAGCAAGTGAACTAAACAGAAACTTCTTAAAAGAAGAAATACAAATAGCCAAAAAAAAAAAAAAAACATGAAAAATTGTTCATCTAACCAATTAGGGAAATGAAAACCTAACATACACTGAGATTTTATCTCTCACCAGTCAGAACTGCAGTCATGAAGGATAAAAATAATAATTGTTTCAAGGGGCATGGAGAAAAAGGAGTATTTTTATACTGCTGGGGGAACTGTACATTAATACAACCACTAGGAGATGGTATAGAGGCTCCTAAAGAGACGAGGCATAAAAGCACCGTATGACCCTGTTATACAACTGTGCACTATTTATCCTGAGGAATTGAAGTCATCATGCTACAGTGATATACACACACCAATTGCCCATGTGTATAGCAGTACAGTTCAAAATAGTCAACAGTAAAGCCAGCCTAGGTGCACATCAATGGATGAATGAATGAAGAAAATCATCCATATATACATAACATAGTTTTATCCAGCCATAAAGAAAAAGTTATTTACACACATACACACCAAATATAGTTTTATCCATTGAAAAACAAAACTAAAATTATGTCTTTGAGGAAGGTGAGTGAGACAAGAGAACATCATTTAAGTGGAATAAGTCAGAATCAGAAGGTTAAGGGTTATATGTCATATACTTAAGCTAGAGAGGAAAAGGAAAACAAAACTGGGGGAAGATCTAAAAATCAAAGGAAGTTCAGTAGAGAAATTGGACCAAGGTGTGGAAAGTAAGGAGGAAGGAGTGAAGTGTTGTAGAATGATTTCCACCAAATTATATTGTCATATTGTGTTCATATATAATATGTAACAACAAATCCCAGAATTATATACAACTGAGTGCAATCTTGAAAATCAGGATCATGTCCTTCTTACACCTGTTTTGAAGTCAAAACACCCAAAAACACTGAGGCAAGAAAACAAGTTTTATTTAAAGAATAGAACAGAGAGAGAGAGGGAGACAGGGAGAGAGATTCCTCTGGAGGGAAGTGTGTCCAGAACTGATGCCTGAGGGTGAAGTGTAGTCTTTTTCTATTGTAGATTTTAAGTTTCCCTTCTTTTCATGTCCGCTCTTCCTCTTATCTTACCTATGTGACCAAAGGTTACCAAAAGGGCAGGAAGAGAGCTATCCAGGGAATGATTGCTTGGGATGGAAAATGTAAACATTCCCCTCCCCTGGGGGGATGTAGCAACCACATTATGGGGAATGTTACCTACCCATTTCCTGTGTTTTGACAATTGACTATCAATTTTTTCTTGGACTCAAAACTATAGTACATGAATTAAAAATAAGAAAAAAGTTTAAGTCCAGAAAAGCCTGCAAATGACCTGACAATGGCCACATATTGGAGCACAGCTTTAGACAATCCCAGAGATTAAGTATGCCTTCATGGACCCCTCCATATGCAAAATTACAAGTTATACTTTACTATTGTGCTGCTACAAAGATGAATATTATTCAGGAAAGATTGCATTAATTTATTTTTTTAAGATTTCCAAATAAAACATTTCCATGGGATGCAGGTACTGTGGTTTTTGTGTCCAATGGACATATCGACCCTGAAAGTATTTGCTTTTTTCCGTATTATAGATAATATTTTTGTCAGTTGGCATATATTTGTAACAAACAATTTCTTTCTTGTTTCAGGCATATCAATTTTCACTGGACCTACAATGCATTCTGAGAACCACATCAACTGAGGCACATGTTTTGAGTAAATGGAGTAGGTATAGCTATCTATGTTGTGAATTTCTTTTGGTGAGTTGTCAGAGCAATGATCACTTCTGATTGGCTGAATGTAGTTGAGGTTTGATTGTGTAGAATAGAATGGGAGGGAGGATTTCAGAGCACCTATCAAAATTGATTGTCTGAATGCAGTTTTCTTATTGAACCAATAACCCTTTATGCAGGAGATTGCAGGCTGGTAATGATCATCCTGTAAAATCAGCTGGTTGTACAGTGCAGAGGCTTTTCATTTGTGTAGGTAAATCTCTAGCATAAAAAGATTCAAAAGCAAACCTTTGTTTAAAGGAAATGGAAATTTATGTCCACCTTGTGGAGATATCTAAAACTTGGCCTCAGTAATCCTGGATAATGAGCATCCTGCCATAATTGATCAGTAGTTGCATGTTGCAGTGGAGAACAAGGGTAACTGATGCTCAGGAATGGGTCAACATTATCTCCCAGTAGACCTGTTAAATTGTAAGAAGGAAAAGACTATCCTGGTGATATCCTCTATTTTTATACTTTCTCCCTTTGTTTTCCTGAAAGAGCTATGGACTGAAGTTTCAGAAATCTTGATAGTTTATCTGGAGTGAGATCAATATAGAACAGAATTTTTTAAATTAGTATATTAGACTTTATAATTCTGGAAAACTGAGGCAGTATGAAGACCCCCCTTCAAACTCTGATTCTTGTGATCAAGTCAGAAAGATTTCAGACATTTCACTCTGATTAAGACTTGAGTTTACTGAAGGGATAAAAAAATGAAAAATACACTCTCAAGGGAGATAGTGGGTTTTCTAAGAAATGAGAGACGGTGTGCTTCTTCTGCAATCTAGTTTTTTTGGAGGGTCTCAGATAATATTCCAGGGAGTTCCACCAAGGGCCAAATCTTGAATTTTTACTGACAACTGGATGATTTTATACTGTCAAGTCCCCAATTCGATAACAAATATAAGTCATTTTGGTTCATGTTGACTTGTTTTCATTGAATTTTTAACCATAAATTCTTACAGATTTTACAATTAGAAGTAATTATCCACATCTCTCTGAGTTTTGGGACCTGGTTTGTGGAAAGGATCATAAAATTATCCCTCTTCCAGGTAATTTGGGTCCACATTATGTACATTATTTTATGCCTGCATTACCACTTCCAAAACAGGTACTTTGCAGAGGAATGTGACATATCCTGTCCATTTAGGCCATGCAGGAATGCAGGTAAATTACTAATTGAAAAAGAATGCATTGGATCAGCACATTTAGCCCACTTTATGGAATTATTCTGTTAACCTCACATTCTCACAACTCACATCTCTCTGTCACTTATCATTGAAGAAAAAAGTACAGCCTATGTCACACTATGTTTGAGAATGGGTATCTAAGAGTGGATTCCAGACCAACATGAGTTTACCAGAGAACATAAGAGCAATGCAGATTCTCAGATCAAACCCCAGATGTACAATATCAGACACAAAAATCCTAATTTTCAGAATTGCCCCAGGTGACACTTGGGGCTGACTACCTGTTTTGGTGTTTTTTCCAAGAACAGGATCTTCATCCCCACCTAAAAAGAGCCTTTTTATAATGGACTTACTGACTGACACAGCAGGAAGACTGACTTCCAGTGATGGACAGTTTCAGTCCAGGTAGACAAACCCTGAGACCAAAGAGGCTGCAACATGCAGTTTGCTAGTGCCAAGGAATCCAGAGAATCCTATTTTACTGTCCCCTTTAAGATTCTCTACTCTATCCAAGTCTAATAGTCAAAACCCTGTAAACTTTTTGACCCTTACTTTTCTTCTGGAGGTGGAAGTAGTAGCTTATCTGTTGTTTAAGAAACTCCAACAGCCATGTCACTTCTCTGTGACCATGACTGGGAGGACTACATATTTTGTTTCATGGAACATTCTGTTTCCTGGTGTGTAGATTCCTGCAGTTGCCCCTCAATACCACTAGATGGAGAGAAAGCACTTTCCTGCCAGCATTGAGGGGCACTCCACAGTCAGGCTGCAAGCTTCTGAAGACCATCAAAGTCCCTAAGGTGTCAGTTGCTGAGGACAATTTTCCTGCAGTATTCAGAAGGTGATAAGCAGCCAGGGTCATTAAAAAGAGGGAGTAATAATAATTTTCATATATCAGAAAAATTCTTTACAATTTTACAAGTCCTAGTTTGCATGCATGGCAGACTGACATTTTCCCATAGTCCTGAGTTCTGGGGTTCGTAGAGCTCTAGTCACAGGTCCTAATAATACCAGTCAGGAGGAGGAAAGGTCATAAGGTCACAACAGGTTATTTTTTTTTTCATGGGAAATCTAACTTGATTTTAATGACACTCAGAAAAGCAAATGACCCGCCTTTTGTGATGCTTTAAAGTGTTCATTGGAGGGTAACTGAGGAGGTGGGAAGAGAACTAGCATTTGAATCATCGGCCCAAGTCTAACTTTTCTTCAGTTGAATGTGCACTTTGTCTGCTTCTTTGTCTCTTCTGTGACCTAAGCTTGCAGCCCTAACAGTAGAGCCTGTTTGGAACAAGAAAAGTGCATTCAAAATTCTCACTTATAAGGTGCAGTAGCCTTCCTTCACTCCCACCTCTGGCCTAATACCTAAAATGGGGAGGACCTAACAGAAAATGGAGGACAGGTGCCCCCCATGACACAGGCTTGGTGGTCAGGCTATGGATGCAAATGCCTTGGCTCTTTTGAGAAGCTTTGCAAGTTTGACGTTGTTTTAAGGATATCTTGAGTTTCTTTTAATCGGATATGGTAAGACTTGCAGAAACAGATTTTGGTCTCACAGTCTGCTACAGTTTCCTCAAACAAATATTTCAGGCTGTGTGCAAAGCATCAAGGTTGGTGAGGAGGCAGAGGTTGTGGAAGGTGAGGGAAAACATGAGAAAGAGACTTTATTTTATTTTTGCTGGAAAAAAGATGATGCAGCATAAGAAGTTTTAGGATTAGTATGTTTCAAAGACATCAGTCTTCTCTAAAGGACAAAGACCATCTCTGGGTCTCTGGTATATGTACCTGATGGTATTGATGGTGTAGAAATAAGATCAATTAGCTTCAGTGAGGTGAACATGCTGGGCAGATAAATGATTCTTTAGGAATTAGCTATCTCCAGGAAGTTATACACTGAGTATAGTGGTATATGCCTGTAATCCAAGTGACTCAAGGGACTAAGGTGAAAATATCACAAATTTCAGGCCAGCCTGAATTAGTTAGTGAGACCCTGCATTAAAAGTTTTAAGAAGGTGCTAGGGATATAGCTAAGTTTTGAATCAGCTGTATTATGCTTCTGGGTTCAATCCAAGTTTTCCTAATATGTGTTCATGTGTGTGTATGTTCTTGAACATACACACACACACACATACATGCACACACACATATACACACACATTAGTGCAATAAACAGCCAAGGAAATAATGCCCTTTAGGGTCAGGAAAGACCCGATATCAAAGAAAGAGAGTGCCAACAGCAAATGACATAGATAAAGAAGCACTTTCAATCCCCAGCAAGGAGGAAATTGCAACTCCACAGGTGCTTTAGCAAGCCTGGTTTCTTGTTCCTCCAGTCCAGGTTCTGTGTTTATGGTCCTCCAGATCACTTGCTTCACAGAAAACAGACTCTTGGGTGATGGCATAGAAGCAGGACTCTTTGTTTTATGGGTTTCAAATTGAAATAACGCTTTCAGTTTGAAATGAAACTTGTTAAGCAGAGGATAAAATGCAAATTACCTGCAACCAACTATCCTTTGAACCTCAATCTGTTTCCCAGAGATGCTGACCTCGAGCAAGCTCAGGATTCTTGGGAGAAGGACAGACTTACCAGAGAAGAGGGTGGTGGGCAGACACTGCAAGATATTTTTTCTCACTGGATCTTATATTTTCTGATGGAAACTTGGAAAGGAAAAATGAAGCACTGTACGTACTACTCTGGAATGAAATATATCAAAAATCAACAGGTTTTCCTTGTAGCTGTGTTATGCCACCAGAAATTCCCGTCATTGCTTGACAAGGATTCTGCTGAGTAATAAAGGTGTTTGCAAAGTCTCATTGTGTTGGGAATTGGGTGGCATACTTTCTTTCCTTGCTTGCTTAATATGTGTAGGCTTATTATTAATATTTTATGTGTTTTCTCTGAAAATAGGGGTCTTAACAGAACCAGAGTTAGAACATAAAAATCAGACTTCTTATGGAACAGTGATTTCAGATTTGCTCATTTGCTGTGAAACTCTGAGTAACCAAGATTGCTATGAGAAAATACAAAAACAGATTCTAGCTGCCAATCCCCTGTTGACTACTCTCAGATGACCTGAAACATGTAGGCAAATAATTCCAACCCCACTAGGAAGGAATAGAAGGAACAGAAGAAATAAAGTGTTCCTCAATGTTAAGTTCACACAGTATAAGATGACATCATATATTTGTTAGCTTAAAATGTCTAGCTTTTATTAACTACAGTTAATAAAAAGCTAATAAAAGTTAGTATTCACATGACTGACGTTTATTCAACCCTACTGAACTTGCTTTAACCTTTATGAATAGTTAAATATTAATATGTCTTATTGTTTAGTTATAGGTTATCACAAGTTAACAATTACTAGATTAATTAGAATACTTCCTTATCTAGTCTAGTAATGATCGTACAAAATATATTTGTTTTTCTCCTTGTGACCTTTTCCTGTTCTGAAAAAACATATGTAACTGCCTACCTCTTAATGTATAAAAATCGGGCTGGGAATAATAAAATTTAGGACTTAGCATCCATTCCTTGAGTTTGTGTTACTTTGTTCTCCACCTCACTGATGCCTATTCCATCACCTATGACCACTACAACCCCTTCTAGTGCTGGACCCTGGCACAGCTGTCATGAGACCTTCTCATGTCATCAGCTCCAGCATGAGGCAGTGGATTCAAGTGGCCTTGCATGTTGTGTGTTTGTGTTTACATGCACATGCTAATCAAGTGCTCTTTGACTCACTGTGCATGTATGGGATAGAGGAATAGGAAAGACTTATTTCTCACTTGGGGGTTACTGCTTAGAAGAAATCTTGCCTGATATTCAAGGAGGAACATCTGGCTTGACATCAACTACTGGACTTGGACAGAAAAACTTTCAGAATAATGGTGAAACTCATTGACATATAGACTGCAGTATGAGGATCAGGTACAAATTAGTAGTTACCCTGTCCCCAGGCTTTAACATTTCCTGAGAATAGGTTATGTGTCTCCCTCTCCCCCTTATATTTTTTTCCTTTTCTTCCTTCCTTACCTACTATGAGACACTCACTGTGCCTGAAGCACTGTGGACAAAAAGATTAACTCAAAAAGGTCCAGTGTCTTCCTGTGTAGCATTTATGATCTAGACCAGGGTTCATGAACATCATCATTATTAACATGAAAATACCAGATTATTCTTTGTGTTGTGGATTTTCCTTGTTTATAATGATATGTTTAATAACATCCCTAAACAATGCCTAACATTGTTCCCTGCAATTTTTGAAAATCAAAAATGCCCATAGACAGTCAATGTCTCCTGAGTGTGACTATTGTCCTGACTGACTGACAACTAACTATTGAGGAAGACAGTTATGTTCACATCTGCAGTGGAGTTACCACAACTGTCTCTGCATCTACATGGATTCTATTCAGGAACATGCTACTGTTCACAGAATCTGGTTTAGTGGCACTTGCAGAGGGTGTTAGTACATGCCTTTTGTGGAACAGTAATTGACCGAAGTCTACCAAATAAATCCCTGGTGAACAGAGGCTCAAATTTAATACCATGGTAGGTTAGCAAGGAGGCATTTCAGAGACAGTGAAAGACTGGAGGCATTTAAAAATAAATCAGATTATAATGTCCTTTCCTGTTATTCTTTTCAGCCTTTACTTTACAATGAAATAACTGCAGGGTGGGAAAATGAGTCTGTTTGGTGGCAGGGCAGACCTGCATCCTGATATATATATATATATATATATATATTTTTTTTTTTTTTTGCATAAAACTCCAAGTCCTTCTGTGACTCTATGTCCCCTTAAATAGAAAGCAAATAATATAAATGTCTTTCTTTGTGCCTAATACAGGGGTGAGCTTTGGCTTTTGCCAAATATTTGACCTTATCTGACACTTGTTAAAGGCATATATTTCTGTATCCCATGGCATCTCACAGAAGGGTAATGTCTTCTTCCAGAATTTAGTATAGAAGTTACTGTCAACCTCCTTGCTTATTCATCCCTCTGCTCTACTATACAGTGTTGATAAGTAAATTAATAAATCTGTTATGATTCAGATATGAAGTGTCTTCCAAAAGTTCATGTGTGAGACAATGCAAGAAAGTTTAGTGGTGAAATGGCTGGGATATGAGACTTAAACCACTTAGTGGATTTCTCACCTTAATTAAATAATTTTTTTAAAATGAACAACTCTTTCCTATTCTCATAGAGTAGGGTGTGTTATTAACTGTGGGAAAGGGAGTTATTCCAGCAATCTCCCTGTGCACAAGTATAGATATTGCATTCTTTATTATCAGACTGAAGTTTTGTTCCTCCCTTTCTTCCATGACAGTTCTCAAGTAGATAACAGCCTCTCTGGTGTTCTCTCATGGCTCCTTGAAGATGAATTGTATAGCACTAATTATACTGTTCTCTAGGTGTCACACTCATTTTGTTTATATATTCTGTAAAACTTTAGCTTCCTAGACAGAACAGAATAAGTGCTTCCTATGTATTATTTCTGGGTGAAAAATAAATGATTGTCTTTTTAGCCAGATATTTCCCAAGAATGAGATAAAAAATGTTAGATGGGGGCTACATTGTTTGCTAGTGGAATAATGAGTTTCAGATATTATCAGGTTCAGATGTACCAAAAGTATAAAATCTTCAAGTATTCCATGTAAATAAGAGAAGGAAGAAAAATAAAAGTGACAGAAAAAATACCTGTCTTTCAACTAGTCCTCATGGACATAACTTTGATAGTTTTTTTTTTATTATTTTATTTTAGAAGAAATAATTTTCTTTTAGACATACAAGGAAAGCAATTTCAGGGTCTAATAATTTAAATCAAGTAGCCGTATACAGATAACAAAAGCAACAACTTGTTATTGCTAAACACACTGCATCTAAACCAAAGAGGGATGAGACAATGCATATTTATGTAGCATTAAAACAAAATGAAAAAGGCAGTGTAGGGCAGCAGGAGGGATGGAGGGAAAAATGGAAGTAAAACATCAGTTTCCCAAAGCTTCCAATGTAGTGCATTAGTGTAAGAAAGATATGAACAGAAATAACAGATCTGTATACCTGCCTAATACAAAGTTTGCTGGTAGGACTTCTTTCAATGGTAAACCAATTTGAGTATCTTCTGTAGTTATTGAACTCAGGCTTTAAACTCTCTAGAGACAAACAATGAATAATATGGTACATTTTCTTTTGTAATAAATTATGCTACAAGTTTTATCAAAATCTCATACAGTGACAAATGTTAAATTTTCTGCATTCAGAATCATAAACTATAGTTAACAAAGTACTAAATATTGAAATGAATATTTCACATTTTAGAAAAATATAAACATTTAGGAGGTTGCATATTGGGACATACTGCCTTGGGGACTGATGACTCCTGCATTCTGTGCAGCTGACTGGTTGTGGGTGGGGTGGAGAAGTGTGGGTAGGTGACTCATTTATCATCAGAATTGTTCAGGCAGAGCTCAGGTGACTGGAATCATGAAGCTCTGAATCTTTGAGAACATTTATGAACACCCATGGGAAGCTGTTGTAATATCTTCAATGTAGAACTGCTGAATCCCTAAGAATTCAGTTAGAGTTGATGTGCTGGACAGACATATATATTCCTCTGGAAAACTGTGCAGTCTCAGGCTTCCTTAATTTGAATTTTATGACTTAAGATGCTGTACTGTGAACTACTTATGTTAATTAAACAAAGTCATTACCTGAGACTTTCAGCATTCTTATAAAAGAACA
The DNA here is from genome assembly GCF_902686455.1 of Sciurus vulgaris. Lineage (NCBI taxonomy): Eukaryota > Metazoa > Chordata > Mammalia > Rodentia > Sciuridae > Sciurus > Sciurus vulgaris. The sequence continues at coordinate 16,746 of NW_027632526.1, read as the reverse complement.
CTTAGACTTAAACAGAACAACAGTTCACATATTTACCATTTCACTTTTGTGTAACTTATGAATTGCTTTATTTATCAAAACCATGATTTTGTAATTGCTAAGGCATGACATTTCAGGTTATTCAAATATAATTACATTTTAAGGTAACTGATCACAAAATATGTGTTTTACATATAAAAGGTGTATATTATTTGAAAGTACTCAAATGATGTCTTCATGTGAACCATACATTGCAGGTACTTAAAATTTTTAATTATAGGGTATGGGGACATTTTGAAAAAAAAAAAAAGAATAATGGAAAACAGTTAAACTCAGAGCTGAAATCAACGAAATTGAAACAAAAGAAACAATACAAAAAATTGACAAAATAAATAGTTGGTTCTTCAAAAAAATAAACAAAATTGATAAACCTTCAGCCACACTAACAAAGAGAAGACGAGAGAAAACCCAAATCACTAGAATTCCGAATGAACAAGGAAATATCACAACAGACAGGATTGAAATACAAAACATAATTAGAAGCTATTTTGAAAATCAATACTCCAACAAAATAGAAAATTTCGAAGACATCAACAGGTTTCTAGAGACATATGAATTGCCTAAACTGAACGAGGAGGACATAAACAATTTAAATAGACCAATTTCAAGTACTGAAATAGAAGAAGTCATCAAAAGCCTACCAACAAAGAAAAGTCCGGGACCAGATGGGTTCTCAGCCGAGTTCTATAAAACCATTAAAGAAGAGCTCATTTCAATACTTCTCAAAGTATTCCATAAAATAGAAGAGGAGGGAACCCTCCCAAACTCATTCTATGAAGCCAATATCACACTGATACCTAAACCAGACAGAGACTCATCAAGGAAAGAAAATATCAGACCAATATCCTTAATGAACATCGACGCAAAAATTCTCAACAAAATTTTAGCAAATCGCATAGAAAAACATATTAAAAAGATAGTGCACCATGATCAAGTGGGTTTCATCCCAGGGATGCAAGGTTGGTTCAACATCAGGAAATCAATAAATGTAATTCACCGTCCATATCAATAGACTTAAAGTCAAGAATCACATGATTATTTCAATAGATGCAGAAAAAGCATTTGATAAAATACAGCACTTCTTCATGCTCAAAACACTAGAAAAAATAGGGATAGTGGGAACATTCCTTAACATTGTAAAGGCCATCTATGCTAAGTCCATGGCTAATATCATTCTAAATGGTGAAATACCAAAAGCATTCCCCCTAAAAACTGGAACAAGGCAGGGATGCCCTCTTTCACCACTTCTATTCAATATTGTTCTTGAAACTGTAGTCAGAGCAATTAGACAGACCAAAGAAATTAAAGGGATACAAATAGGAAAAGAAGAACTCAAACTATCCCTATTTGCTGATGATATGATTATATACTTAGAGGAACCAGGAAATTCCACCAGAAAACTTTTAGAACTCGTAAGTGAATTCAGTAAAGTAGTGGGATATAAGATCAATGCACATAAATCTAATGCATTTTTATACATAAGTGATGAATCTTTGGAAAGAATAATTAGGAAAACTATCCCATTCATAATAGCCTCAAAAAAAATAAAATACTTGGGAATCGATCTCACAAAAGAGGTGAAATACCTCTACAATGAGAACTACAGAACACTAAAGAAAGAAACTAAAGAAAACCTTAGTAGATTGAAAGATCTCCCATGTTCTTGGATAGGAAGTATTAATATTGTCAAAATGGCCATACTACCACAGGGGGTATCGCAATACCAGATCTTCAACTCTACTACAAAGCAATAGTAACAAAAACGACATGATATTGGTACCAAAATAGAAAGGTAGATCAATGGCACACAATAGAGGACAAGGACACAAACCCAAATAAATACAATTTTCTCATACTAGACAAAGGTGCCAAAAATATGCAATGGAGAAAAGATAGCCTCTTCAACAAATGGTGCTGGGAAAACTGGAAATCCACATGCAACAGAATGAAACTAAACCCATATCTCTCACCATGCATGAAAGTACACTCAAAATGGATTAAGGACCTCGGAATCAGACCAGAAACCCTGCATATTATAGAAGAAAAAGTAGGTCCAGATCTTCAACATGTCGGCTTAGGACAAGACTTCCTCAACAGGACTCCCATAGCACAAGAAATAAAAGCAAGAATCAATAACTGGGATAGATTCAAACTAAAAAGCTTTCTCTCAACATAGGAAACTATCAGAAATGCGATGAAAGAGCCTACAGAGTGGGAGAAAATCTTTGCCAATCATACTTCAGATAGAGCACTAATCTCCAGAATCTATAAAGAACACAAAAAACTACACCAAGAATGCAAATAATCCAGTTGACAAGTAGGCTAAAGAAATGAATAGACACTTCACAGAAGAAGATCTACAAGCAATCAACAAACATATGGAAAAATGTTCAACATCTCTAGTAATAAGAGAAATGCAAATCAAAACTACACTAAGATTCCATCTCACCCCAATTAAATGGCGATTATCAAGAATACAAGCAACAACAGTTTTTGACAAGGATGTGGGGAGAAAGGTACACTCATACATTGCTGGTGGGGCTGCAAATTAGTGCAGCCACTCTGGAAAGCAGTGTGGAGATTCCTTAGAAAACTTGGAATGGAACCACCATTTGATCCAGCTATCCCACTCCTTGGCCTATACCCAAAGGACTTAAAATCAGCATACTACAGAGATACGGCCACATCAATGTTTATAGCTGCTCAATTCACAATAGCCAGATTGTGGAACCAACCTAGATGTCCTTCAATTGATGAATGGATAAAGAAACTGTGGTGTATATATATACAATGGATTATTACTCAGCCCTAAAGAATGATAAAATTATGGTATTTGCAGGCAAATGGATGAAATTGGAGAATATCATGCTAAGTGAGATAAGCCAATCTCAAAAAACCAAAGGACAAATGATATCGCTAATAAGTGAATGATGACACATAATGGGGGGGAGTTGTTAGTGTTAGGGTTAGAGTAAGGGTTCGGGAGGGGGGCAAGAATGGAGGAAGAAAGGACTGTATAGAGGGAAAAGAGGGGTGGGAGGGGTGGGAGGGGTTGGGGTAAGGAAAAAAATAACAGAATGAATCAAACAACATTACCCTATGTAAATTTATGATTACACAAATGGTATGCCTTTATGCCATGTACAAACAGAGAAACAACATGTATCCCATTTGTTTACAATAAAAAAAAAAATTTGCAAGAACTTCAGGACTTCCAGAAGGAACTCTGCAAAATCATGGGCATGATTGAGATTGACTATCCAAACTAGCTTATTTCACAAATATATTTATTTATTAAATTTTTTTTTTTCTTTTCAAGGGAGGTTTATGAAAATATACCATGTTGTAGAGACAGGTGCGATGTCACATGCCTGTGATAACAGTAACTTGGGAGAATGAGGCAGGAGGATCACAAGTTTCGAAGAGGGAAATATTACTTTATAGCTTTGGTCTTTGTAAGAGTGCTACTTAGTTACTGGTCTCTGTAAGAGTGTTATTTAAATACTTGTTCAAATTGTAACATTTCTATGTTAGGTTTGAATTAAAGCTCCTAGGAGTGTAAACTTACAGTTATCTTGAGAAACTCCTGACTCTTACAGGCCACTTTCTGCTATCATTTGCAGATATTCCTCTGCCTTTGTTCTGTTTGGATAAACTGCTTATTGCAAGTTAGCTCATGCTCCTTGGTCACATGGGTCAAGAATTCAAATCCACCAATGTTGTAATGGTTAAGAAATGATGTCAAATTTCTATGAAAGCCCTGTGTAATCTCAGCTTGGGCCCCAGAATTTCAGAGCATTTGGGTCCGCCAGCCTAAATAAACCTGAGTTCTCTAAAAAAAAGAAAAGAAAAAAAAGAATAATGGAGGGGGTGGACTGACCCAAACTAACCACTGAGTTAATGGCACAGCACGTTTTATTTATGAGATATCCTCAGTTTTAATATTCCAGAGTGGCTGCAAAGTGAAAACCATTCCAATAAATATACCTTGTTTAAAAATATATGAATATTTATGAATTGAGACTGTATTAGAAATTTTGAGCTATGTAAATAATCTCAGTATTGATACATAAAAAGGAGTATCTCTGATAAATATATAGTGAAGGAGAGACATTTCTGACACAGCTTTTGGACACTTATTAAAGATATTGATCAACATCATTACATAGCACAAATGTGATTCAATTAATATGGCAGTATAAATTTTTATTTTAAAAAATTTAGTATGTAATACACTTTTATTTTATTTATTTATATGTGGTGCAGAAAATCAAATTCAGTGTCTCACACATGCTAGACGGGTGCACTACTACTGAGCCACAACTTCAATTCCAAAATTTAGTAACCGAAGAAAAGAGAAAGAAAAATCAAATTACTAACATTCATCATAAAAATTAAATATCAACACAGACACTATTAAAATACAGATGATAGAAAAAATTTGAAAGTCTCTACTGTAATAAAATAGAAAAACATAAAGATAGCAACAAATTTCTAAAGAAATATAACCTATGCAAAATAATACAGGAAGACACAGAAAATTTAAGCACATCAAATTCAAATAATGAAATAGAATATGCATCAAACAGCTAGCACAAAAAATTTCTAGGGTCAGATGGATTCTGTCTAGTACTTCTATTCTAGAACATCAAAGAAGAATTTACACCAATATTTTTCAAATTATTGCATGAAACAGAGGAGGGAACACTTACAAACTCATTCTATGATACTAGTTTCACCATAATTCCAAAATTAGACAAAAAATACATCAAGGAAAATAGACTTCCGACAAATATCCCTGAATATAGATAACAAAATTCTAAATAAAATACTTGCAAAATGCATACAAAACATATTTAAAAGGCAGAGCATCATGATCAAGTGAGGTTCATGTCAGGAATATAAGTATGATTCAACATACAAAATCAATAAACATAATTCATCACATGAATAAACTGAAACACAATAATCACATCATTATCACAATAGGTGAAGAAAAAGCAATTGAGGAAATTCAGCATGTGTTTATGCTCAAGATACTAAGTGATAGAAAGAACATTCCTCAACATTTTAAATGCTATATATGCTGAAACAAAGGCCACTATCATTCTAAATGGAGAAAATTTGAAATTATTTCTCCTATGAAGTATAACAAGACAGGGATGCAATTTTTTCCCACTTTAACTCAACATAGTACTTGAAACCCTAGCTGGAGCAATTTAAAAAGGGAAAGGAATTAAAGAGGTATAAAAAGGATAAGAAGAACTTGAACTGTCTCTATTTGCCAAAGACATAATTCTATATTTAGAAGACCCAAAAACTCCACCAGATACCTTCTAGAATTCATTAAGAAATTCAGAAATTTAGCAGGATATAAAATTAATACCCATAAACCATTTTTCCTATACATCATTGATGAATCATCTGAAATGATATTAGGAAACTATTCAATTCATAATAGCCCCATAAAATATTTTGGTATCAATCTAACAAAACTGGTAAGAGACTTCTACAATGAAAACTATAGAACACTAAAAAAAGTAATTGAAGAAGATGTTATAAGGTTGAAAGACTGCCTATGTTCTTGAATAGGCAGAATTAATATGCCAAAATGGCCATGCAGCCAAAAGCAATATAGGGATTTAATTCACCCCTTATAAAGTTCCAATTATTTTCTTCATAGAAATAGAAAAGTTAATCATAAATTTTTCTTGGAAAAAGAAGTGGCCCTGAATAACTAAAGCAATTCTTAGTAAAATTCTTAGTAAGTAAAATGAAGAGGAAGACATAAAAATATTACACCTAAAGTTATATGACAGAGGTATAGTTAAAAAAAAAGCATGATATTGGCACCAAAACAGACATAAAGACAAACAGAACAGAATAGAAGACACAGAAACAAACCTATGTATATACAGTTAACTCGTGGTATAAATAGTTGTCAGACACACACACTAGAGATAGACTTTTCATCATATGGTATTGGGTAAACTGGAAATCCATGTATAGTAGAGTAAAACTAAACTTCTATCTCTCAACTGGCATAAAATTCAAATCATTGTAGATCAACAACCTCGATATTAGAGCAGAGATTCTTTGCATATTACAATAAATTTTAGGCCAAATTGTGCATCATTTTAGTTTAAGAACTGACTTTCTTGACAAGATTTCTAAAGCTTAAGAAGTAAAATCAAGAATCAATAAATGGGATGGCATCAAAGTAAAAAATGTTCCACTGCAAGTAAAACAAGAATGTGAATAGAATGCCTACAGAATGGGAGAAATCTTTGCCACCTGCACTTCAGATAGAGCATTAATATCTAAGATATATATCAAGCTCATAAACTTAACACACACACACACACACAAACACACACAATAACCCAAACACTAAATGAGCAAAGAAACTTAGCAGACACTTGAAGGAAGAAATACATATTGTCAACAAATATATGAAAGAAATTTCAATATTTCCAGCATTTAAGGAAAGGCAAATTAAAATTACAATGAGATTCCTTCCAACTCCAGTCAGAATGGCAATTATCAAGAATACAAGTAATAATAAATGTTAGGGAGAATGTGGTGGAAATTTTTCACTCATACATTGCTGTTGGTACTGAAAATTGGTGCAAGTGCTCTGGAAATCAGCATGGAGATTTGCAGAAAACTTGGAAAGGAGTGACCATTTGATCCAGTTGTCCCACTCATCAGTATATAGCCAAAGGATTTAAAATCAGTATGCTACAGTAATGCAGCAACATCAATTCTTAAAGGAGCTCACTTCTCAAAAACTTAGCTAAGGAACCATGATAGGTGCTCCTCTACAGATGAATAAATAAATAAAATATAGTATAGATGCACAATAGAACATTACTCTGCCATTAAGAAGAATGAAATTAAGACTTTTACCAGTAAATGAGTAGAATTAGAGATTACCATGCCAAGTGAAATAAGCCAGACTCAAAAAAATCAAAGGTCATATATTCTCTCATATGTGGATGACAACACACAATAAGAGGTGGGGAAGGAATAAAAAGTTTATTGGACTAGACAAAGGAAATGAAGTTAAGAGAATGGCATGGGAATAGAAAAGACATTCAAATAAATTAGATATAACATTCCTATATTCATCTACGAATACATGAACAGTGAAATTCCACATGTACAACCACAAAAATGGGATCCCAATTAGAAAAAGTTATATTCCATGTATGTAAAATATCTCAAAATATACTCTACAGTCACGTATATCCAAAAAAAGAATAGATAAAAAAGGAGGAAAAGGACCTGGTGTATTGGGAAGAAAAGAAAAAGGGAAACTCAAGAAAGATATAGCATAATTTTATACTGGATAAATGTTTGAATATGTAAAAATAAATCCCATGATAAGTAAAACTCTAATGTGATAATAAAAATATGGAAAGAATATAAAAAGTGGCTAGTGACATATGTTGCTAGTCATCAAATCATCCCTAGGTTAAATCCACACTATCAAAAAATAAACTTTATACATTATCATATAAACTAATTTTTTACATATTACTTTGTGTTTGTGTTTATGTAATTCACTGCATAAACAGATTTAAGTACAAATTTACATGATTATGTCAACAGATGAGAGAAACATTTTGACAATATTCAGCACCCATTGATGTTTAAACTTTTAGAAATAAACACAGAAAGAAATTTCCTCAGCATTGTAAAAACTGTGTATGAGAAAGCCAATAGCAACTTCATGTTGAATAGAGAAAAACAAAGCATTTTCTCTTAAAACAAGAATAAAACAAGGAAATAAATTCACTACTCCTATTCAACTTGAAATTAAAGCCAGAGCAATCAGGCTAGAGAAGATATCTAATGGCATGCATATAGGAAAAGAGAAGTCCACTTGTTTCTCTTTGCTGATAATATACATCTTTATGTAGGAGACTTAAAATGCTACATTAGCACATTTCTATCTGATAAACAAATTTACTAAAGGAGCTATAAATAAGAACAACATACATAAATCAATAGTATTCCTATATTGCAAGAAAAAACCTGCTGCTAAAGAAATTGGGGAAAATATCTCAATCACAATACTCTAAAAAAGTACTTAGAAAAAAAAAATCTAACCAGGGAGGTGAAAGACATCAACAATGAAAACTACAGAGCACTGAAGGGAGAAAAATGAAGAACATATCTGTTGGAAAGAGTTCCCATGTTCTTGAATAAGCAGAACTAATATTCTACCTAGAGCAGTAAACAGATTCAATACAATCATGACAAAACTATCAGTGGCATTCTCCACAACACACACTGACAAAAATGTAGTTCAAACATTTACTTGGACAAATAAGTGACGTAGAATGGCCAAAGCAACTCTGAATAAAAAAGAAAAAAGTGATGCTGAAAGCATCACAATAACAGATATCCATTTAGGTTGTAGAGTTTTAATATAAAAACAGCATTATTTTGTCACCAAAACACACCTTAAGACCAATGAAATATAAAACACAAAAAAATCCACATAGATAGAGTAACCTTATATGCGATAAAAGTGCCAAAATACAGGGTGGAGAAAAATAAAACTTAAAAAAATGGTGCTCTGAAAACTAGGTTCATATGTAGGAAAAAAAAAAAAAAAAGACTCATGTCTATCTCTCACATTGCACCAAAGCCAACTCCAGTGAATCAAGGACTTAGGAATTTAAGTAGAAGCTCTACATCTGCTTAAAGATAATGCAGGCCCAACACGCCAACATATTGACAAAAGCATCAACTTCCTAAACAAGACTTTGAAAGCACAAGAAGTAAAATGAAGAATCAATAAGTGGGATGAAATCAAATTTGAATACTTCTGTACAATAAGGGAAATAAAGTGAATAGAGAGCCTACAAATGTGATAAACTATTTTCCATCTGCTACTCAGTAATAAAAGTAATATACAGAATATAAAAAGAACTAAAAAAAAAGGAATCTCTCCAATTACTAAATGGGCAAAACTCTAATCAGGCATTCTTCAAAATAAGAAAAACAAATGGCCAACATATATATAAAAACATGTCCAACATGTCTAGCAATCAGTGAAATGCAAATCAAAACTCCATGGAGAATAAACTGATTATTATTGTGCCCTTGCTCTTTTCCTATACTTCAATAAAATTTTTAAATTCAAAAGTAAATAAATGAAGATTTTTTATCTCATTCCACTTACAAAAGCATTAGTCAAGAATAAAGTGGGAATCCACATATCAGACAGAACATTTGGGAGGAGAAAGGAAGAATAAAATTTACTGAATTAGAGAAAAAAGGATTAAGGAAAAGGAGGTGGATGGGCATAGGACAGACAATAGAATTAAAGAGACATTATTTTATTATTTTTCTATATGAATACATGATCCCTGTAACTCCACATCATGTACAGCACAAGAATGAAAAGTTACACTCCATGTGTTATAATATGTCAAACACTCACTACTGTCATGTATATCTAAAAAGAATTTTAAAATATAACAAAAGAAATAATATGGGGGAAGTGTCCACTTATGCAGTGTTTGTTGAGTGGCATGTAAGTATAATTCTGGAAAACTGTATTACTATCCCTTTCAAAACTTGGAATGGGAGCAATATCTGATCCAGTTTCTCTACTCTTCAATATATATATGTAAAGATCAAAAATCAGCCTACCATAGAGACACAGCCATATCAACATTTACAGCAACACAATTTACAATAATCAAATTATAGAACCAGTCCACATACCCATCAATAGACTAATGGATAAAGATAATATGGTTGTACATACAAAATGGAGCTTTACAAAATCATACAAAAGAATAAAAGGATGGCATTTTGTGGAAAATTGATGAAACTGGAGAATATTATTCTATGTGAAATAACTGACATGCAGAAAGCCAAGGGTCAAATATTTCCCCACATATGTGAGTGCCAGATAAAATAATAAAAAAGGAGGAATCCAATAAAAATAGAAGAGTCATCTGTTGAGTAGAGGAAGGGGTTATATGGAAGGAGGAAGGAAAAAAAGTGAGATAAAAAGTAAAATAAAACAAACCAAACTCCCTTATGTACACATATGAATAAAGTACAGTGAAGTTCAATTTTAAGTATATCTATAATATGCTGATTTAAAAATCTATAAATGAGGCCTTCCTTGGGTCATAGGGAGCAGCTGCCCCTGAGGACCCTGCCACAGATTCCTGGAGGTGTTTTCCATGGGTGCATTTGCTGCTCATGCCCATGTCAACCACCAGAGGTCTCTTACCCTGGTGCTCCTGCTGTAGGCACTGCTACCACAGCCCGGACATATTCTCTCAGGGCAGACCTTCCCCTGATTCCACTGCCACAGGTGTTGTTGCTGTTGTTGTCACTGTCACGGTTGTCATCATCCAGAAGTCTGCTGCCCTTGATGCTGCCTGGGATCCCAGGTTGCCATGTTCACTGCTGACACCACTGCTGCTACCACTGACTGCACTGCCAGTAAAGCCACTGAAAATAGCTGGAGGCCACCTGATAGTCTCCACTCTGGGTGCTGTTGCAGCTGCAGCTACAGCTGACCCCACTGCCACTGCTATCTCAATGCCCCCACCTGGTACCATCACAACTGACATCTATAGCAGCTGCTGAACCCCTGCCAGATGCCATCATCTCCTGCTACTATCACTTTCACATTTGCCCAGAAGTCCGCTGCCAGGGAGACATCAGGGTTGGTTGCACATGGTCACATCCATTTTGAGACTGGCCAGAACCTGGGCTTTCCTTGGGGTGACAGTGTTTTGGTGCCACAGCCATATAGGGTTGAAGTTGCCCCTGTCTGAGGACACTGGCCAGGAACTAGAGATTCAATGTTGGGGTGCTATATTTGTGGCTACAACTGGGGTATTCCTCCTGGAAATGCAGGTTGTTGCCATCTAGTTACTCTCTCTCAGAATTACTCACCCATGTTGGTCTTTTTCCAAATTCCTGTGGCATTGTGATCTTGATATTGCAATGTGGCCAAATCCAGAACATTTCTATGGCCTGAGAAGCCTCTATGACCTGTGCAATCTTTGAAAATTGTGTAGAATCTAGGACTTAGTACCCATTTTGACCTGAAAATAATTAATGATCTATTAGACTTTGTAAAATGAGTAGCACCTATTTTCTGTGTAGGAACTAACAGTTGTGTAGCTTCTGTTGCTTACATATCTTCTACCACCTTAATAGAATATGTTAACAGGGTAGCCTGTATGGTTATTGAAAACACTTTGAAGACTCAAAACTTGAATATACTCTATGATCTGAAGTGACTTTATTGACTGTAGCTTCTATGAACAACATTGTCTTTATGACCTGAGTAGCCTCTTAACCTTTTAAGCCACTGTAGGCTGTATTTCCTTTATATTTTGAATAGCCTAAATAACCTGAGAATTCTCTGTGACCTGCATAGCTTTAAAATCCTGAGGAACCTACAAGACCTCAATATATTTTCTGACCTCTGTAGCCACTATAATTTTTATATTCTCCATGGCCTAAGTAGTCTGTATATACTGCATTGTCTCTAAACTTCAGTATCCTATATCATATGAATAGCCAGTATCACCTTCATGCCATTTATTCTCTGAGTATAGGCAAAACACTCTATCAAGTCTGTATGGTTCTAATAAACTAAATGACCTTAATAGCCCCTATGTTCTGCCTCACCTTCATGACATGCACATCCTGTATTATCTGAGTAGGTTCTATGAACTGGTATCTTTTTAGTCAGTTTTTGCTGCTTCAATTTAAATATTCTGACCTGAACAATTTTGGAGTTAGAATAGTTTATTAGGTGTCTTTATGGCTGGAGATGCCTTGTTGATCTGAGTAAATTCTATTTATTACCTGAGTAGCTCTATGGCCTAAGTAGCCTCTATGACCTGTGTGACTTTTGTAACTGAGTAATCTGAATGACCTATGTAGGCCCTAGGAAAATGGAAGGCTCTATGATGAGCAGAGATTCTAGTCCCCACACTTCTTCTTTTAACATTGCAACTTAGGCCTGAACAGCTGAAAGAACTTTTGTTAACTTGCTATGTACTTCATAGGCTCTATGGCATGAATTGCCGCTATGACCTAAATTACCTGTGTATTTTAAAAACCCTCTATGACCAGCATGGCATCTGAGTACTGGATAGCCTCAATCATCTGCACAGTCTCTATGACCTGCATAGCCTTAATGAACTGAGTACTCTAAATGGCTTCAGTTTTTCTATGACTCTGTTATAACCATTGTGGTTACTGTGGTCTGAGTATTTATGTATTGTGTAGTTTCTATGATCTTTGTAACCAATATTACCTGAGTAACCTCCATGACCTGTATAGCCTTTATAACTAGAGTAACATGAATGATCTCCCTAGCCTATAGGGGTTTATTAACTGAATCTAATTTAGTATCTTTATAACCTGCATAGTTTTTATGACCTGTAGAACTTCTCTGATCTGGGTCGTTCCTATGGCCTGTTTACCTTTTATGACTTAGGTAAATACCATGACCTGTGTAGCCTCTGTGACCTACAAAGTTTCTATTTCTTGAGTAGCTTGTAAAATATATGAAGAGCCCCTATGGCTAGTATAACCTCTATGACCTGCTAGCTTGTATTTCCTACAATGGTTTTATGTATGATAATCTCTGAGGAATGAATATCCTATTGCCTTGTAGTCTCTTAAGACTGGAGACAAATTTAACCAGGTTATTTTCTAGGACCTGTGTAACTTCTGTGACCTTTGAAGCTTCTGTAGTTTAAGTAAATTCTGTAGTTTGTGTAGCACCTATTTTACAAGTTGAAAAATTTTGCCTACCCTGTATGACCTTAAGAGGGTAGCTGCCACAACTTCCTTGACTTGAATACCCTTGTGGAACTCAGAATCACTAGAAATACCATAAGCTCTGTAACCAGCATAACTGAAATGACCTGTGCACCGTCTATGACCTGATCAGCTCTTAGGACCTGAGTAGCCTACATGACCTGAGTAACTTCAATGTCTTGCATAGCTTCTATATCCTGAGGAACTTCTAGGACCTATGTAGACTATTGGTAGCATCTATGACCAGTAAAACCTCAGTGACCTTCATAGACTGTGTTATTGTGTAGCTTCAGAGATGCACAGAACATCTTTGGTCTGAGAATTTTATATGATATGTTTAACTACATAGCATGGATAGTCTAAATGACCTGATTATCCTCTTTGTCTTCAGACTCCACTATTATCAGAGTAGCCACTATGTCATGAATAGTTTGGATGACCTCATTAGGGTCTAATAACAGCAGAGACTGCATGACGTGTATAACCTTTATAGCCTGAGTAGACTAAAGGACATTAATAGATGTATGACTTGTTATACTCTATGACCAGTATAATCTTCATTGCATGATTATCCTCTATTAAGTGCATGTACAGTGTCCTGCCCTGTCATCTTGTAACTTTTATGATCCATTAAAATCTACTACCTGAGTATTCACTGTAGCCTGCTTACCTTCCATCACCAGAGTAGTCTATCTTCTACATACTTCTGTGAATTGTGTGTGTTCAATGACCCAAGTAGTCTCTAAAATGTCCATAGCCTCTTTGAACTCGGCAGCCTTGATCATCTGTGTAGCCTCTCATCTGAGTAGCACCTATGATCTGTCTAGATTCTATGGCATGAGTAACTTCAATTGCCTCAATACCTTCTATAATATTAGCAGTATTAAGAAGTGTTGCATTTTGAACACCATAACTTTTATTGCCTGTATAGCCTTTATGGCCTATGTAGTCTCTATGGCTAGAGTAGTCTCTTTGACCTATATTGTATCTAGGGTCTGAGAGTCTTTGGTGATCCCTATAGCATCTGTGAACTGAGTAGATTTTATGGCCTGCACTCTATGACATGAGTAAGCTCTACATCCTGAGTAGTCTTTAGAATCTGCATGGTCACTATGACCTGTGGAACTTCTGTGATGTGGGTAGCCTGAATGACCAGTGGAGCTCTTATTACCTGACTAGCTTCTATGGTCTTAGAAGCCCCCATAATGTGCATCTACTCTATGACCTGAATATCTTCTAAAACCTTATTAAACTATGTATTCAGCAAAGCTACTATTGCCTAAGCATTCTCCTTAATTTCATTACACTCTGTGATGTGTTAAGCCCTTGTTATGCATAGCCACTAAGGTCTGTGTAGCCCCTATGTGCTACAAAGCCTTGATGGCCTGATTGTTATGCATTCACATTTGTCCTACATATAATATTTACCCATATCTCCTATATATCCTGTGTAATTTATATGCCCACAGAGACTAAATTACCCAATTTACCTCCAAAATTTCAAAAGCCATTTTGACCTGCATAGCCTCCATATTCTGTGTAGCCTCTATGACAAAAGCAACATGAATTACCTGTGTAAATTTTATCACCTAATTGACTTCCATAACCTGAGCTTCATATACAAATTGCATAGCTGCTGTGATCTTGGTAGCTTCTGGAACCTGGTACCCTTCATGGACAGAGTACCCTCTGTGGCCTGTGTCATCTCTATGGCCTAAATTGCCTCCTTTACATGAGAAACTTCTATGAGTTTTCTATCCTACAAATATGTATAGTCTCCATGATATTCTTAGCTTCTGTGTCCTGAGCATCATCTATGAATGTCAAAGCCTATATGATAAGCATAGCCTCTACTTCCTATGTACTCTCTATGACTTGAGTAGCTTCTATGTACACAGTAGACTGCATCAAAGCACAAACCATATTTTCTGTTACTTCTATGTTTTTCATGCCATCTATGCTCTGTGTAGGCTCTATGCTTTGTGTTGCCAGTACTGCCTGATTTGTCTCTGTAAATTTCAATACATGTGTTACCTGTGTACAATCATTGATATTTAGGTCCATGGAGAATTTATGTGCTGACGTACCAAATTCCCTGAGAATTCTCCATGCCTGGCTTAGCCTTTATGATGTGCATGAATTTTGAACCTGCAGAACATCGCTGACTTTTGTTGCTTCTGTAGTGTGAATATTATGGGTGGCCTGAGTAGTCTTTATGAAATGTATCCACTCTGTAATCTAAGTATTCTTTATTGTTTTAGTAATCAAAAGGAGATAAGTACTTCTGTGACCTTATTAACCTCTGTGATCTGTATAGTCTTGGTAAACTGAATAGTTTCCATGGCCTAAATAACCTCTATGCCAAATCTGCATAGCCCATTATAACTTGAGCAGCCTTCATGGTGTACATAATAACTGTAGCCTGAATATCATCTATGACCTTGGTAGCCTATATGTCCTGCATTACCTCTATGTTGTGAGTTGCCTGAATGATGTCCTTAGCCACTAAGCCCTGTGTATCCTATTTGACTTACATTGTCTTTATGATCTCAGGAGTTCGTATAACCTGAGACACATCTTTAACTTACATACCTTCCAGTCATTGTGTGGCTTCTTTTAACTATGTAACATAACACTTTTGAAGCATAAATGACTTTATTATTCTCTATTACCTCAGTTGCCATTATGACCTGCTTAGTTTCTGTGATCTGTATTCTCTATATGATGTTGGTAGACTAAAGGTCTGAATAGCCTCTAGGATTGGTTATATCTCTGTGACTTACATTGTCTTTATGTCCTGAGTATACATACTTACCTGAGAAGGTCTCTATAAACTGAACTTTTTTGATAATCTGCATAAAATCATGATGTGTAATTTCTATGGCTGAAATATCCATTATAACATACTCTATGATATGAGGAGTCTTAATAACCTTAGTATCTCCTCTCTGTAATGTACTTATTGGACCTATTGCATGAAAATTCTCTGTGCCCCTAATAACCTCTATGAACTGATAGTGTCCACGATTAGTGTAAGTTTCATGGGTCTGGTGATTCATTATGATGAAATAGCCTCTATATCCTGCAAGACTTCTATAACTGTTAATGTATCTGTAACCTGTGTAGCCTTTAAGTCCCAGTTATCATAAATGACTTGAAAAGTCCAATAAGTTTAGTAGCCTCTATGACCTGTTAAACTCCATGTTCTAAGTAAACTGTATGACACACATAGCCTGAATGACTTGAATATCTCCTATGGACTGACTAGAATCTATGATCAGAGTAGCTTCTATGAATTTTACAGCATCTATGACATGTATAACCTTTGACTGAAGTTTCCTAAAGGTCCTCAGTAATTCTACCAAGTATTGAATACTCTCATTAGATTACAACTATCATAATGTAATCATTTCATTTGTGACAATTCTCAGATTATATTGCACATGATCTCTGATGGGATGCCAAAATATAAAAAATGGTGTTGCCTTTATGACAAGCATATACATTATGACAGGAGTAACCTGAAAATTAAAATTTATATGACCTCAGTAGGATTCATGATCTCCATCACTTTTGTGTCTTGTAGGGCCTTGAACTGCATAACTTCTCAGACCAGCATGTCTTTCATGTACAGCCTAACTTCTATGCCAGTGTGGCCTCTGTAATCTGTATAGGCTCTATGGCCTGAATATCTTCTGTGGTCTCCATAGACTCTGTGAACTGAGTACTTTCTAGAACCTACATAGCCTGTGTAATCCATGTACCCTTCTTTTTTCCTGTATGTCCTGAAGTGCTTGCACAACCATCTTATCCTTTAATACCAGCATAGCCTCCATGACTTGCATAGAATTTGCAAGACCTGAGTAGCCAAAATGACCTGAG
>NW_027632527.1:0-55939 GCF_902686455.1 Sciurus vulgaris | reverse complement strand
ATACATAATGTAGTTTTATCCAGCCATAAAGAAAATGTTATTTACACACAAACACACACACACACAATATAGTTTTATTCATCCAAAAACAAAACGGTAATTATGTCTTTGAAGAAAATGAGTGGGACGAGAGAACATCATTTAAGTGGAATAAGTCAGACTCAGAAGGTTAAGGGCTATATGTCATATACATAAGCTAGAGAGGAAAAGGAAAACAAAGCAGGGAGAAGATCTTCTGAAAATCAAAGGAAGATCAGTAGAGAAATTGGACCAAGGTGTGGAAAGTAAGGAAGAAGAGTTGAAGTGTTGTAGAATGATTTCCACCAAATTATATTGTCATATTTTGTTCATGTATAATATATAACAACAAATCCCAGAATTATATACAACTGAGTGCTAACTTGAAAATCAGGATCATGTCCTTGTTATACCTGTTTTGAAGACTAAACACCCAAAAACACTGAGGCAAGAAAACAAGTTTTATTTAAAGAATAGAACAGAGAGAGAGAGAGAGGGAGGCGGGGAGAGAGATTCCTCTGGAGGGAAGTGTGTCCAGAACTGATGCCTGAGGGTGCAAGGTTGTCTTTGTCTATTGCAGATTTTAAGTTTCTCTTCTTTTCATGTCCTCTCTTCCTCTTATCTTACCTATGTAACCAAAGATTACCAAAAGAGCAGGAAAAGAGCTGTCAAGGGGATGATTGCTTCGTTTGGAAAATGTAAAGTATCCACTCCCCTGGGGGCACTCAGAAACCACAAGATGGGGAATGCTACCTAACCATTTTCCGTGCTTTGACAATTAACTATCAATTTTTTCCCTGGAATCAAAACTATAATACATGAATTAAAAGTAAGAAAAATGTTTAAGTCCATAAAATCCTGCCAATGACCTGACAATGGCCACATGTTGGAGCACAGATTTAGGCAATCCCAGAGACTTGAGTATGTCTTCATGGGTCCCTCCATATGCAAAGATTACAATTTACACTTTACTACTGTGCTGGTACAAAGAGGAATATTATTCAAGAAAGATTACATTAATTTATTTTTTCTAGGATTTCAAAATAAAAAATTTCCATGGGATGCAGGTACTGTGATTTTTGTGTCCAATGCATACATCAACCCTGAAATTACTACTTTTTTCTGTATTATAGATAATATTTTTTGCCAGTGGGCATATATTTGTAACAAACAATTTCTTTCCTGTTTCACGCATATCAATTTTCTATGGATCTACAATGCATTTTGAGAACCACATCAACTGAGGCACATTTCTTGAGTAAATAGAGTAGGTAAGGCTATCTATGTTGTGGATTTCTTTTGGTGAGCTGTCAGAGCAATGATCACTTCTGATTGGCTAAATGTAGTTGAGGTTTGATTGTGCAGAACAGGATGGGAGGGAGGATTTTGGAGCACCTCTCACAAATGATTGGCCAAATGCATTTTTCATATTGGACCACTAACCCTTTATGCAGGAGATTGCAGGCTAGTAATGATAATCCTGTAAAATTATGCTAGTTGTACAGTGCAGAGGCGTTTCATCTGTGTAGGTAAATTTCTAGCATGAAAAGCCTCACATGCAAATCTTTGTTTAAAGAAAATGGATATTTATGTCCATCTTGTGGAGATGTCTAAAACCTGGCCTCAGTGATCCTGGATAATGAGCTTCCTGCCATAATTGATCATTTGCATGTTGCAGTGGAGAACAAGGGTAACTGATGCTCAGGAATGGGTCAACTTTATCTCCCAGTAGACCTATCTGTTAAAGCCTAAGAAGGAAAAGGCTATCTTGGTGATATCCTCTATTTTTATACTTTCTCCCTTTGCTTTTTCTGAAAGACCTATAGACAGAAGTTTCTGAAATCATGACAAGATATCTGGAGTAAGATCATTATAGAACAGAATTTTTAATTAGCATATTAGGGTTTATGACTTCTGGAAAACTGAGGCAGTATTAAGACATACCTTCAAACTCTATTTCTTGTGATCAAATCAGAAACATTTCAGACATTTCACTCAGATTAAGACTTGAGTTTATTGAAGGGAAAAAATGAAAAATACACTCTCAAGGGAGAGAGTGTGTCCTCTAAGAAAAGAGAGAATGTGTGGCCCGCCCCGCTGCCAGCTCCAGCCCACCCACAGGTTGCTTCAGAGACCAGAACAGGGTTCCAGGGACTCCCCCAAGCAGCACAGCCCCCTCCGGTGGGAAGCGCCTCTCTAGGCTAGCTTCCTGGGGCAGACCGCCCAGTGAGAGCCTCTCGACGCAGAGCCAGCCACAAGTCCCCAAGCCAGCGGAGACATCCGATACACAAGTGGCTTCTGAGACAAGGGCTGGGCAGCCAGAGACCTCTCCAGGCAGCATTGTCCCCCTCCAGCTGCAGGCTTTTGCCACGGGAACAGGCCTCTTGGAACAGGCCCCCCAGTGAGAGCCCTTCTGCACAGAAGCAGCACGGCCAGCTCCGGCCCGCCCTGGCCAGCTCCGGCCTGCCCCGCTGCCAGCTCCAGCACACCCACAGGCTGCTTCAGTGACCAGCACAGGGCGCCAGGGACTTTCCCATGCAGCCCAGTCCCCCTCCGGTGGGAAGCGCCTCTCTAGGCTAGCTTCTCGGGGCAAATCGCCCAGTGAGAGCCTGTCTACACAGAGCCAGCCACAAATCCCCAAGCCAGTGGAGACCTCCGACCTACAACCAGCCTCTGCAACCAGGGCTGTGCAACAAGAGACCTCTCCAAGTCTCTCTCCCTGGAACCATTAGCAGGCTAGGGGCAGCATTCTTCGGAAGCACTGCATTATCAAATTAATCCAAGACTTCTGGCTACTGAAGGCTAGTAGGTGATACACTGGAAATCTACAGGGTCACTATAAGCCAATAGAGGAAATCTACAATTTCACAGAGTCCCATTGACATCTGACCAATATGAGAAAACAAGGGAAGAAAATGTCCGAAACAAACCTAGATACTATATCAATAAAACCCAATGACAGCACAGCAGGAGTAATGTCCGAAAGAGAGTTCAGAATGTACATAATTAAAACAATCAGGGAAGCAAACGAGGAGATGAAAGAACAAATGCAGGCATTAAATGAATGCACTAATCAACAGTTAAAAGAGCAAATAACAGAAGCAAAAGAGCATTTCAATAAAGAGTTAGAGATACTGAAAAAATAAAAAAACCAAACGGAAATCCTTGAAATGAAGGAAACAATAAACCAAGTTAAAAACGCCATAGAAAGCATAAACAATAGGATAGATCACCTGGAAGACAGAACCTCTGATATTGAAGACAAATTATTTAATCTTGAAAACAAGGTTGACCAAACAGAGAAGATGGTAAGAAATCATGAACAGAATCTATAAGTATTATGAGATATCATGAAGAGGCCAAATTTAAGAATAATTGGGATTGAGGAAGGCTTAGAGAAACAAACCAAAGGAATGAACAATCTATTCAATGAAATAATATCAGAAAATTTCCCAAATCTTAAGAATGATATGGAAAACCAAGTACAAGAGGCTTATAGGACTCCAAATATGCAAAATTACAACAGACCTTCACCAAGGCACATTATTATGAAAATACCTAACATTCAAAATAAAGACAGAATTTTAAAGGCCGAGAGAGAAAAGAATCAGATCACATTCAGAGGGAAACCAATAAGAATATCAGCAGATTTTTCAGTAAAGACCCTAAAGGCTAGAAGGGCTTGGAACAACATTTACCAAGCCCTGAAAGAAAATGGATGCCAACCAAGAATTTTATACCCAACAAAACTTACTTTCAGATTTGACAATGAGATAAAATTCTTCCATGATAAACAAAAGCTAAAGGAATTTCCTAAAAGAAAGCCGGCATTACACAACATTCTCAGCAAAATATTCCATGAGGAAGAGATGAAAAAAAAAAAAAAAAGATGTAAATCAGCAACGGGTGGAACTAGCCTAAAGGAATAGCCAAATAAAGGAGATACCAAATCATGTCCATAAACAAAAATGAGTCCAATGACTAGGAATACAAATCATATCACAATAATAACTGTGAATGTTAATGGCTTGAACTCACCAATCAAAAGACATAGACTGGCAGATTGGATTAAAAAGAAAAATCCAACAATATGCTGCCTGCAAGAGACCCATCTCATAGAAAGAGATACCCATAGATTAAAGGTGAAAGGATGGGAAAAAACATACCATGCACGCGGACACAGCAAAAAAGCTGGAGTATCCAACCTCATTTCAGATAATGTGGACTTTAAGCCAAAACTAGTCAGAAAGGACAAAGAAGGACATTACATACTGCTTAAGGGAAGCATAAATCAGCAAGACATAACAATCATAAATATCTATGCCCCGAACATTGGCTCATCCATGTACATCAAACAAATCCTTCTCAATTCCAGAAATCAAATAGACCACAACACAATAATACTAGGTGATTTTAACACACCTCTCTCACCGCTGGATAGATCCTCCAAACAAAAATTGAATAA
This sequence comes from Sciurus vulgaris, assembly GCF_902686455.1. Lineage (NCBI taxonomy): Eukaryota > Metazoa > Chordata > Mammalia > Rodentia > Sciuridae > Sciurus > Sciurus vulgaris. Next base: position 51,456 of record NW_027632527.1, on the reverse strand, counting down.
ATAAACCATAGATCTCAACAACACAATCAACAATTTACACTTAACCGACTTATATAGAATATACCATCCACAAAGAATGAATACACTTTCTTCTCAGCAGCACAAGGATCCTTCACTAAAATAGACCATGTTTTATGCCACAAAGCTACTGTTAGCAAATACAAGAAGATAGAGATACTACCTTGTACTCTATCAGATCATAATGGACTGAAATTAGAAATAAATGACAGAATAAAAAAAAAATCTCCAATACTTGGTGATTAAGTAATACAATATTATACGATGAGTGGATAACAGAAGACATCAGGAGGGAAATTAAAAAATTCTTAGAAGTAAATGAGAACAAAGACACATCATGTCAAAATCTCTGGGACACTATGAAAGCAGTACTGAGAGGAAGATTTATTTCATGGAGCGCATTCAACAAAAGAAGTAGAAATCAACAAATAAACAACACTACAGCTCAAAGCCCTAGAAAAAGAAGAGCAGACCAACACCAAAAGTAGTAGAAGACAGGAAATAGTTAAAATCAGAGCCGAAATCAACGCAATTGAAACAAAAGAAACAATTGGAAAAATTAACAAAATAAATAGTTGGTTCTTCGAAAAAATAAACAAAATTGATAAACCTTTAGCCACACTAACAAAGAGAAGACGAGAGAAAACCCAAATCACTAAAATTCGGAATGAACAAGGAAATAGCACAACAGACAGGATTGAAATACAAAACATAATTAGAAGCTATTTTGAAAATCTATACTCCAACAAAACAGAAAAGTTTGAAGACATCAACAGGTTTCTAGAGACATATGAATTGCTTAAACTGAACGAGGAGGACATAAACAATTTAAATAGACCAATTTCAAGTACTGAAATCGAAGAAGTCATCAAAAGCCTAAAAACAAAGAAGAGTCGGAGACCAGATGGGTTCTCAGCCGAGCTCTACAAAACCTTTAAAGAAGAGCTCATTCCAATACTTCTCAAAGTATTCCATAAAATAGAAGAGGAGGGAACCCTCCCAAACTCATTCTATGAAGCCAATATCGCACTGATACCTAAACCAGACAAAGACTCATGAAGGAAAGAAAATTTCACACCAATATCCTTAATGAACATCGACGCAAAAATTCTCAACAAAATTTTAGCAAATCGCATACAAAAACATATTAAAAAGGCAGTGCACCATGATCAAGTGGGTTTCATCCCAGTGATGCAAGGTTGGTTCAACATCAGGAAATCAATAAACGTAATTCACCATATTAATAGATTTAAAGTCAAGAATCACATGATTATTTCAATAGATGCAGAAAAAGCATTTGATAAAATACAGCCCCCCTTCATGCTCAAAACACTAGAAAAATAGGGATAGTGGGAACATTCCTTAACATTGTAAAGGCCATTTATGCTAAGCCCATGGCTGATATCATTCTAAATGGCAAAAGAAATGAAAGCATTCCGCCTAAAACCTAGAAAAAGGCAGGGATGCCCTCTTTCACCACTTCTATTCAACATCGTTCTTGAGACTCTGGCCAGAGCAATTAGAAAAAAAAAAGAAATTAATGGGATATGAATTGGAAAAGAAGAACTCAAACTATCCCTGTTCGCTGATGACATGATTATATATTTAGAGGAACCTGGAAATTCCACCAGAAAACTCTTAGAACTCATAAGTGAATTCAGTAAAGTAGCAGGTTACAATATCAATGCCCATAAATTCAACGCATTTTTATACATAAGTGATGAATCTTCAGAAAGAGAAATTAGGAAAACTACCCCATTCACATTAGCCTCGAAAAAAATAAAATACTTGGGAATCAATCTCACAAAAGAGGTGAAAGACCTCTACAATGAGAACTATACAACACTAAAGAAAGAAATTAAAGAACACCTTAGAAGATGGAAAGATCTTCCATGTTCTTGGATAGGAAGAATTAATATTGTCAAAATGGCCATACGACCTAAAGTGCTATACAAATTCAATGCAATTCCAATTAAAATCCCAATGACGTACCTTACAGAAATAGAACAAGCAATTATGAAATTCATCTGGAAGAATAAGAAACCCAGAATAGCTAAAGCAATCCTTAGCTGGAAGAGTGAAACAGGGGGTATTGCAATACCAGATCTTCAACTCTACTACAAAGCAATAGTAACAAAAAGGTCATGGTATTGGTACCAAAATAGAAAGGTAGATCAATGGTATAGAATAGAGGACACAGACATAAACCCAAATAAATACAATCTTCTCATACCTGACAAAGGTGCCAAAAACACGCAGTGGAGAAAAGATAGCCTCTTCAACAAATGGTGCTGGGAGATTTGGAAATTCATATGCAACAGAATGAAACTAAACCCATGTCTCTCACCATGCACGAAACTAAACTCAAAATGGATTAAGGACCTTGGAATCAGACCAGAGACCCTGCAGAATATAGAAGAAAAAGTAGGTCCAAATCTTCACCTTGTTGGTCTAGGATCAGACTTCTTTAACAGGACTTCCATAGCACAAGAAATAAAAGCTAGAATCAACCATTGGGATAGATTCAAACTAAAGAGCTTTCTCTCAGCAAAGGAAACTATCAGCAATGGGAAGAAAGAGCCTACAGAGTGGGAGAATATCTTTGCCAATCATACTTCAGATAGATCACTAATCTCCAGAATCTATAAAGAACTCAAAAAACTCTACTCCAAGAATTCAAATAATCCAGTGGACAAATGGGCTAAGGAAATGAATAGACACTTCACAGAAGAAGATCTACAAGCAATCAACAAACATATGGAAAAATGTTCAACATCTCTAGTAATAAGTGAAATGCAAATCAAAACCACCCTAAGATTCCATCTCACCCCAATTAGAATGGCGATTATCAAGAATACGAGCAACAACAGGTGTTGGTGAGGATGTCGGGAGAAAGGTACACTCATACATTGCTGGTGGGGCTGCAAATTAGTGCAGCCACTCTGGAAAGCAGTGTGGAGATTCTTTAGAAAACTTGGAATGGACCCTCCATTTGACCCAGCTATCCCACGCCTTGGCCTATACCCAAAGGACTTAAAATCAGCATACTACAGAGATTCAGCCACATCAATGTTCATAGCTGCTCAATTCACAATAGCCAGACTGTGGAACCAATCTAGATACCCTTCAATTGATGAGTGGATAAAGAAACTTTGGTATATATATATACAATGGAATATTACTCAGCCATAAATAATGATAAAATTATGGCATTTGCAGGCAAATGGATGAAATTGGAGAATATCATGCTAAGTGAGATAAGCCAATCTCAAAAAGCCAAAGGACGAATGATATCGCTAATAAGTGGAGGAAACACATAATGGGGGGGAGGGAAGGGTTAGTGTTAGGGTTAGAGTTAGGGTTAGGGAGGGGGGCAAGTATGGAGGAAGGAAGTACTGCATAGAGGGTAAAGAGGGGTGGGAGGAGTGGGGGGAAGAAAAAAACAGAATAAATCAAACAACATTACTCTATGTAAATTTATGATTACACAAATGGTATGCCTTTACGCCATGTGCAGAGAAACAATATGTATCCCATTTATTTACAATAAAAAAAAAGACAAAGATCAAAAAAAATAGTTGGTTCTTTGAAAAAATAAACAAAATTGATAAATCCTTAGCCATGCTAACAAAGAGAAACGGGGAGAAAACTCAAATTACTAAAATTCAGAATGATCAAGGAAATATCACAACAGACACGAGTGAAATACAAAACATAATTAGAAGCTATTTTGAAAATCTATACTCCAACAAAACAGAAAACCTCGAAGACATCAACAAGTTTCTAGAGACATATGAATAACCTAAACTGAACGAGGAAGACATACACAACTTAAATAAATCAATTTCAAGCGATGAAATAGAAGAGGTCATCAAAAGCCTACCAACAAAGAAAAGTCCAGGGCCAGATGGGTTCTCAGACGAGTTCTACAAAACCTTTAAAGAAGAGCTCATTCCAATACTTCTCAAAGTATTCCATAAAACAGAAGAGGAGGGAACCCTCCCAAACTCATTCTATGAAGCCAATATCACCCTGATACCTAAACCAGACAGAGATACATCGAGGAAAGAAAATTTCAGACCAATATCCTTAATGAACATCGACGCAAAAATTCTCAACAAAATTTTAGCAAATTGCATATAAAAATATATTAAAAAGATAGTGCAACACGATCAAGTGGGTTATATCCCAGGGATGTAAGGTTGATTCAACATCCGGAAATCAATAAATGTCATTCACAATATCAACAGACTAAAAGTTAAAAATCACATGAATAGATGTAGAAAAAGCATTCGATAAAACACAGCATCCCTTCATGCTCAAAACACTAGAAAAAATTGGGGTAGTGGGATCATTCCTTAACATTGTGAAGGCCATCTATGCTAAGCTCATGGCCAATATCATTCTAAATCATGAAAAACTGAAAGCATTCCCCCTAAAAACTGGAACAAGGCAGGGATGCCCTCTTTCACCACTTCTATTCAACATTGTTCTTGAGACTCTAGCCAGAGCAATTAGACAAACCAAAGAAATTAAAAGATACGAATTGGAAAAGCAGAACTCAAACTATCCCTGTTCGCTGATGACATGATTATATATTTAGAGGAACCTGGAAATTCCACCAGAAAACTCTTAGAACTCATAAGTGAATTCAGTAAAGTAGCAGGTACAAAATCAATGCTCATAAATCCAAGGCATTTTTATACATAAGTGATGAATCTTCAGAAAGAGAAATTAGGAAAACTACCCCATTCACAATAGCATAAAAAAAAAAATACTTGGGAATCAATCTCACAAAAGAGGTGAAAGACCTCTACAATGAGAACTACAGAACAGTAAAGAAAGAAATTAAAGAAAACCTTAGAAGATGGAAAGTTCTCCATGTTCATGTATAGGAAGTATTAATATTGTCAAAATGGCCATACTACCAAAAGTGCTATATAGATTCAATGCAATTCCAATTAAAATCCCAATGATGTACCTTACAGAAATAGAGCCAGCAATTATGAAATTCATCTGGAAGAATAAGAAACCCAGAATAGCTAAAGCAATCCTCAGTAGAAAGAGTGAAGCAGGGGGTATCGCAATACCAGATCTTCAACTCTATTACAAAGCAATAGTAACAAAAACGGCATGGTATTGGTACCAAAATAGACAGGTCGATCAATGGTACAGAATAGAGGACACGGACACAAACCCAAATAAATACAATTTTCTCATAGTAGACAAAGGGGCCAAAAATATGCAATGGAGAAAAGATAGCCTCTTCAACAAATGGTGCTGGGAGAATTGGAAAACCATATGCAACAGAATGAAATTAAACCCCTATCTGTCACTCTGCACAAAACTCAACTCACAATGGATCAAGGACCTCAGAATCAGACCAGAGACCCTGCATCTTATAGAAGAAAAAGTAAGCCCAAACCTTCAACTTGTTGGCTTAGGAGTAGACTACCTTAACAGGACTCCCATAGCCCAAAAAATAAAAGCAAGAATCAACAACTGTGATAGATTCAAACTAAAAAGCTTTCTCTCAGCAAAGGAAACTATCAGTAATGTGAAGAGAGAGCCTACAGAGTGGGAGAATATCTTTGCCAATCATATTTCAGATAGAGCACTAATATCCCGAAAGTATAAAAACTCAAAAAACTCTACACCAAGAATACAAATAATCCAATCAACAAATGAGCTAAGGAAATGGACAGACACTTCACAGAAGAAGATGTACAAGCAATCAACAGATATATGAAAAAATGTTCAACATCTCTAGTAATAAGAGAAATGCAAATCAAAACTATCCTAAGATTTCATCTCACCCCAATTAGAATGGCGATTATCAAGAACATAAGCAACAATAGGTGTTGGCCAGGATGTGGGGAAAAAGGTACACTCATACATTGCTGGTGGGGTTGCAAACTAGTGCAGCCACTCTGGAAAGCAGTATGGAGATTCCTCAGAAAGCTTGGAATGGGACCACCATTTGACCCAGGTATCCCACTCCTTGGCCTATACCCAAAGGACTTAAAATCAGCATACTACAGATATACAGCCACATCAATGTTCATAGCTGCTCAATTCACTATAGCCAGATTGTGGAACCAACCCAGATGCCCTTCAGTTGATGAATGGATAAAGAAACTGTGGCATATATATACAATGGAATATTACTCCGCCATGAAGAATGACAAAATTATTGCATTCACAGGCAAATGGATGAAATTGGAGGATATCATGCTAAGTGAGATAAGCCAATCTCAAAAAACCAAAGGACAAATGATCTCACTGATATGCGGATGAGGACATATAAGGGGGTGTAGGAGGTGTTAGTGTTAGGGTTAGGGTTAATTTCAGGGTTATGGATAAGGAGGGTGGTAAGAATGAGGAAGAAAGGAATGTATAGAGGGAAAAGAGGGGTGGGAGGGGAGGAGGGAAGGGAAAAAATAACAAAATGAATGAAACAACATTGCCCTATGTAAATTCATGGTTTTTAATTAAAATTAAAAAAAATGATTGAAGTTCCAGTGCATCTCTTAGTGCTTAACATATCTTACTATTTTGGAAAATACAACTATTAAACTTAGGTTAATGTTGAAATATAGGAAAACAGTTTCACACTTTTTTTGCTATCACCATTTATATTCTTCTGTCTCTCAAAGAAAATTCAATAAAAAATTTATTTAGGAAGACAAAAAAAAAAAAGAAAAGAGAGAATATGTGCTTCTTCTGCAAACAAGTTTTATTGGAGGGTCTCAGAGAATATTCCAGGGAGTTCCACCAAGGGCCAAATCTTGAACTTTTACTGGCAACTGGATGATTTCATACTATCCTGTCCCCAATTGCATAATAAATCTAGGTCATTTGGGCCCATGCTGGCTTGTTTTCATTGAATTCTTAATCATAAATTCGTACAGATTTTACAATTAGAAGTAATTATCCTTCTCTCCCTAAGTTTTGGGACCTGGTTTGTGGAAAGGATCAAAAATGCTCCCTCTTCCAGGCAATTTGGGGCCACATTACATACATTATTTTATGCCTGCATTACCACTTCCAAAACAGGTAGTTGCAGAGGAATGTGACATTCTGTCCATTTAGGCTATGCAGAGATGCAGGTAAATTACTAATTGAAAAATAATGAATTGGATCAGCACATTTAGCCCACATTATGGAATTGTTCTGTTAACCTCACATTCTCAAAACTCACATCTCTCGTCACCTATCATTGATGGAAAAAGAACAGCCTATGTCACACTATGTTTGAGAATGGGTATCTAATAGTGGATTCCAGACCAACATGAGTTTTACCAGAGACCATAAGAGCAATGCAGATTCTCAGATCAAACCCCAGATGTACAATATCATACACAAAAATCCTAATTTTCACAATTGCTCCAGGTGGCACTTGGGGCTGACTACCTGTTTTGATGTTTCTTCCAAGAACAAGATCTTCATCACCACCTAAAAAGAGCCTTTTTATGATGCACTCACTGAGTGACACTGCAGAAAGACTGACTTCCAGGGATGGACAATTTCAGTCCAGGTAGACAAACCCTGAGACCAAAGAGGCTGCACATGCAGTTTGCTAGTGCCAAGGAATCCAGAGAATCCTATTTTACTGTCATTTTCAAGATTCTCTACTCCATCCAAGTCTAATAGTCAAAAACCTGTAAATGTTTTGACCCTATCTTTTCTTCTGGAGGTGGAAGCAGTAGCTTATCTGTTGTTTAAGAAACTTCAAAATCCATGTCACTGCTTTGTGATCATGACTGGGAGGACTACATTTTTTCTTTCATGAAATATCCTGTTTCCTGGTGTGTAGATTCCTGAAGTTGCCCCTCGATACCACTAGATGGAGAGAGAGCACTTTCCTGCTGGCACTAAGGGTCACTCCACAGTCAGGCTGCAAGCTTCTGAGTCCCATCAATGTCCCTAAGGTGTCAGTGTGCTAAGGATAATTTTCCTGCGTATTCAGAAAGTGATAAACAGCCAGGGTCATTAAACAGAGGAAGTAATAATAATTTTAATATATCAGAAAATCCTTTACAATTTTAAAAGTCCTAGTTCCCATGCATGGCAGACTGACATTTTCCCATAGTCCTGAGTTCTGGGTGTGGTAGAGCTCTAGTGACAGGCCCTAATAATACCAGTCAGGAGGAGGAGAGGTCATAAGGTCAAAACAGGTTATTTTTTTTCTCATGGGAAGTCTAACTTGATTTTAATGTCACTCAGAAAAGTAAATGACCTGCCTTTTGTGATGCTTTAAAGTGTTCATTGGAGGGTAACTGAGGAGGTCGGAAGAGAACTAGCATTTGAATCAGGGGCCCAAGTCTCACTTTTCTTCAGTTGATTGTGCACTTCATCTGCTTTTTGTCTCTTCTGTGACCTAAGCTTGCAGCCGTAAGAGTAGAGAGTGTTCAGAACAAGAAAAGTGCATTCACAATTCTCACTTGGAAAGTGCATTAGACTTCCTTTACTCCCACTTCTGGCAGCCCTTCCTGTTCCTAATAACTAAATTGGGGAGGACATAACAGAAAACACAGGACAGGTGCCCCTCATGACACAGGCTTGGTGGTTCAGGCTATGGATGCAAATGCCTTGGCTCTTTTGAGAAGCTTTGCAAGTTTGACATTGTTTTAAGGGTATCTTGAGTTTATTTTAATCGGATATGGTAAGACTTGCAGAAACAGACTTTGGTCTCACAGTCTGCTACAGTTTCCTGAAACAAATATTTCAGGGTATGTGCAAAGCATCAAGGTTGGTGAGGAGGCAGAGGGTGTGGAAGGTGAGGGAAAACATGAGAAAGAGACGTCATTTTATTTGTGCTGGGAAAAAGGTGATGCAATATAAGAAGTTTTAGGATTAGTATGTTTCAAAGACTTCAGTCTTCTCTGAAGGACAAGGACCATCTCTGGGTCACTGGTATATGTACCTGATGGAATTGGTGGTGTAGAAACAAGATCAATTAGCTTCAGTGAGGTGAACATGCTGGGGAGATTAACGACTCTCTAGGAATTACCTATCTCCAGGAAGTCATACCCTGAGTATATTGGTATATGCCTGGAATCCAAGTGACTTTCTAGACAGGACAGAATAAGTGCTTCCTATGTATGATCTCATTTCTGGGTGAAAAATAAATGATTGTCTTGTTAGCCAGATATTTCCCAATAATGAGATAAAAAATGTTAGATTGGGGTTACATTGTTTGCTAGTGGAATAATAAGTTTCAGATATTATTAGATTCAGATGTACCAAAAGTATAAATTTCAAGTATTGCATGTAAATAAGAGAAGGAAGAAAAATAAAAATGACAGAAACAATACATGCCTTTCAACTAGTCCACATGGACATAACTTTGATAGTTTTTTATTATTTTATTTTAGATAAAATAATATTCTTTTAGACATACAAGAAAAGCTATTCCAGGATCTAATAATTTAAATCAAGTAGGTGTATACAGATAACAAAAGCAACAACTTGTTATAGCTAAACACCCTGCATCCAAAGCAAAGAGGCATGAGACAATGCATATTTATGTAGCTTAAAAAAATAAAAAAGGTTGTGTAGGACAGCAGGAGGGATGGAGGGAAAAATGGAAGTAAAACATCAGTTTCCCAAAGCTTCCAATGTAGTGCATTAGTGTAAGGATGATATGAATAGAAACAACAGATCTGTATACTTGCCTAATACAAAGTTTGCTGGTAGGACTTCTTTCAATGGTAAACCAATTTGAGTATCTTCTGTAGTTATTGAACTCAGGCTCTAAGCTTTCTAGAGACAAATAATGAATAATATGGTACATTTCCTTTTATAATAAATTATGCTACAAGTTTTATCAAAATCTCATGCAGTGACAAATGTTAAAACTTTCTGTGTTTGGAATCATAAACTATAGTTAACAAAGTACTGAATATTTAAATGAAGACTTAACATTGTAGAAAACCTTTAGAAAAACATGAACATTTAGGAGACTGCATATTGGAACATACTGCCTTGGGAACTGATGGCTCCTGCATTCTGTGCAGCTGACTGGTTGTGGATGGGGTGGAGAAGTGTGGGTAGGTGACTCATTTATCACCAGAATTGTCCAGGCAGAGCTCAGGTGACTGGCACCCTGAAGCTCTGTACATTTGAGAACATTTTGAACACCCATGGGAAGCTGTTGTAATAGCTGTAATGTAGAACTGCTGAATCCCTAAGAATTAGTTAAAGTTGATATGCTGGACAGACATATAGATCCCTCTGGAAAACTGTGCAGTCACAGACTTCTCCTTTAATTTGAACTTTATGATTTAAGATGCTGTACTCTGAACTAGTTATGTTAATTAAACAAAGTCATAACCTGAGTTTTTGAGCATTCTTAAAAGAACACTTAGACTTAAAGAGAACAACAGTTCACATATTTACCATTTCACATTTGTGTATTATGAATTGCTATTTGTCAAAACCATGGTTTTGTAACTGCTAAGGCATGACATTTCAGGTTATTCGAATATAATTACATTTTAAGGTAACCAATTACAAAATATATGTTTTACATAAAAAGGTGTATATTATTTGAAAGTACTCAAATGATGTCTTCATGTGAACAACACATTGCAGGTACTTAATTTTTTTAATTATAAGGTATGGGGACATTTTGAAAAAAAAAAGAATAATGGAGGGGGTGGACTAACCCAAACTAACCGCTGAGTTAATTGCATAGCAGGTTTTATTTATGATATATCCTTATTTTTAATATTCCTCAGTGACTGCAAAGTGAAAAACAATCCAATGAATATAACTTGTTTAAAAATACATGAATATTATGTATTGAGACTGTATGAGATATTTTTAGCTGTGTAAATAATCTCGGTACTGATACATAAAAAGGAGTATCACTGAGAAATATATAGTGCAGGAGAGATATTTCTGACACAGCTTTTGGACACTTCTTAAAGATATTGATCAACATCATTACATAGCACAAATGTGATTCAATTAATATGGCAGTGCGAATTTTTCTTTTAAAAATTTTAGTATGTAATAGGTTTTTATTTTACTTATTTATATGTGGTGCAGAAAATCATATTCAGTTCCTCACACATGCTAGATGGGTGCACTACTACTGAGCCAAAACTTCAATTCCAAAATTTAGTAACTGAATAAAGAGAGAAAAAGATAAAATTACTAAAATTCATCATAAAATTAAATATCAACAGACACTATTAAAATAGATGATAGAAAAAAATTTGAAAGTCTATACTGTAATAAAATAGAAAAACATAAAGATAGCAACAAATTTCTAGAGAAATATAACCTACGCAAAATAATACAGGAGGACACAGAAAATTTAAGTGCATCAATTTCAAATAGTAAAAGAGAATATGCCATCAAACACCTAGCACAAAAATATTTTAGGGTCAGATGTATTCTCAGCCTAGTACTTCTAGAACATCAAAGAAGAATTTACACCAATATTTCTCAAATTATTGCATGAAACAGAGAAGGAGGGAACACATACAAACTCATTCTATGATACTAGTTTCATCATAATACCAAAATTAGAAAAAAATATGTCAAGGAAAATAAACTTCAGACAAATATACCTGAATATAGATAACAAAATTCTAAACAAAATACTTGCAAAATACATACAAAAACATATTTAAAAGACAGAGCATCATGATTAAGTGAGGTTCATGTCAGGAAAGTAAGGATGATTAAATATACAAAATCAATAAACATAATTCATCACATGAATAAACTGAAACACAATAATCACATCATTATCACAATAGGTGAAGGAAAAGCAATTGAGAAAATTCAGCATGCATTTATGCTGAAAACACTAATGTAGTGATAGAAGGAACATTCCTCAACATTTTAAACACTATATGCTGAAACAAAGGTCATTATCATTCTAAATGGAGAAAATTTGAAATTATTCCTCCTATGAACTAGAACAAGATAGGGATGCAATTTTTTACCACTTTAACTCAACATAGTACTTGAAACCCTAGCTGGAGCAATTTAAAAAGGGAAAGAAATTAAAGAGCTAAAAAAGGATAAGAACTTAAACTATCTCTATTTGCCAAAGAGATGATACTATATTTAGAAGACCCAAAAACTCCACCAGATACCTTCCAGAATTCATTAAGCAGAGAATATTTTTATTGGGGATAAAAAGTAAAAGCAGTTCAAGGAAACAATTAATTATACCACCTTGAAGCACCAGAGAATAGGTATTTAGAATTTAGAAAGAATGATACAACTTTTTATGTTGGCAATGTGGATGACATTGGTGCCTACAATGGAAAGGTTTTTACAAGCTTTTGAAAGAAAATTCATGTGAGTGGCACATGAACAATCAGTATCTGGAAAGCATTTTCCAGGTGGTTTGTCAGCTATGGCTACAGTGCTACTAGCCTCCATGACAAGCACAATTCACCTTTGTCCTCTAAAAGTATTCCCATTTTAGAGATGAGAAAACACAGGTTTCTGGATATTAAATGTCATCTCAGCTGCAAAGAGAATCACCCAGAAACAGAACTATACGAAATCCCTTCAAAGCTCCTCAAGGTTGATTTGTTCCTGATGTAGAGAATGTGTCAGAAGAAATATTATTTTCTCTCCATTTTGAATAGTGTACTTAGAAAAGATACCAGGAGCAAAACACATTTTTCCCTCCTTCATGTTAAGTAACTCTTCAAAAACTGATCTATCAACCTAGATTCCTTATGAGGTAATTCCTTGGAGATTACAGGGTACAAAAAAGCACATCACACACCCAGAGTCTAAATATTACTCAGAAAAGAAATAAATTTAAAGGCTCATGAGAAATTTCAAGGAAAAAATATGTAACTATTTTTAAAAACATGGCCTTTTGTTGCTATTTCTATAACATATCATTCAGAAAATAATAAATTTGGATGCATATTTCTAGGATTTGCCAAATCTTATTCTATATATTTTGTAAAAAAGTCCAAAATCCAGATAATGAAATGAGTGATTCACTGTTAATATCATTTTTCAAAAATCTTCAAGAAAGTGGAGTGGATGTTTTAGTGAATGTGTCATTCAACAATTTACATAACCAAGGATTTTGAATAAATATATTCATTTTCCTGAAGGAATAGGGAAGTGAGATTTTCCTTATTTATATTTCCTGTTAGAATTTCCAAAGATAAGCTCTAGAATTTCATTTGAAATAGCCTCAAAATAGAGAACATACAAGATAACTACAGCACAAATCCAGGGGAATAAAAATGTAAATATTCTATTATATTAATTAAAAACATAATGCTTGCTTTCTTGAAATCCAAATCTATCTGCCTTTTTGGATACATTTTCTTATCTTTTAAGTCAGAAACAATAAAAATAGAATTGCAGGCAATTACCTTTAACTGCCAATTAATACTGGGGTTATCTGTACATAAGATTTCAATAATCATAAAAAATTCAATAATCTAAAGAAATATTAAAAATATTTAGAGAAATATAAAATAAAATTCCATCATAGACACAACTAAATAAAATTGATGATGACATATATCAAGTGAATATTCATAAACTCAAGAGTTTATTATTTGTGGAAATTCTTGCTATTGAAGATATATAATGCTCACTGGCATAGAGACAAACAAATTACAGCATTTGTGTCCATAAAACATAAGAACACAACATTACTCACCCAAACACCAACCCTACGATTTCAGGGGCATGGTTAAAGAGAATACACATCTTGGAAAAAATAATTTGTGGGAAAAATGGTTCCTAGAAGCTAGTCACATTTTCAGTTATAGTACATCCAGTTTAAGAAATAGTATAAAACACTATGTTTATGTTTTATATATGTGCAATATATATGTGATATATCACATGTATTTATGTTTAGAAAAAATATGTAGAACTTCTGAGAAAAGAAATATCAGAAAAACATAAAAATCTCACACATCCCATGTGTAGATGATAAAACTAATCCTTACGAAGAAAACAATTTTCCCCCGAATTAACCTACAATATATCCCTGTAAAATTGTTATGTACCTATATGAATACATCATTGTAGTTTCTACACTTATGTGTATTTATACAGCAGTAACTTATAAAACTACAAATAAATGAAGAGAGGAGGAATATAGAAGGAGAGGAGAAGAGAAAATACTCGGTACTGAAATGGAGCAAATTATATTCTTTGCTTGCATGATTATGTCAAAATGAAGTCAAATATTGTGTATAACAACAATGCAATAATAAAAACCCAACATGCTTTACTTCTAATGAAGTAAGAAACCAAATTATAAAGTTCTAAAATTCATCCACAAAATTGTACATATAATTTTAGGCAACAAATTTTTCAATTATAAGATCAAAATGAGTACTTATCATTACCTGACATTCATGTATATTATGAAACTATTCTATTTCAATAATCATCAAGAAATCATAATGTAAACTAAATCCATATTTGAATCCATATATATTTAAAAATTATACACTTAATTGCAATAAAAAATCTAAATATTTCAAATGATGATAGCGCCAATTTCACCAACTAACCTAACCCTGTCTCAAAATAAAAAAAATAAAAACTACTAGGGATATATCTCAGTAGTAAAGTATCATGAGTTTCATCTTGCAGCAAAACAAATAAGAAAAAAGGAAAAAGAAAAGGAAAGAAATAAGAAAGTGAAAGTGACAATTAGCTAGCTCAGAAGGAAGCAAGTTTTCTATATGCCACAATTCCTCTCCTGCTGGAAAATGGCATGGAAAGTTTTGATCAAGACAATGGGCCCACGTGTCAATCACCAGCATTTGGGTAGCTGCTGGGCCACAGGCACACACCTGCCAAATAGTATTAAAGGCAGGGGTTAAGAATGCCCTCCAAGGACAGGGAAGAGAGAGGGTCTCTGCCACTAATGTGCTCCACACCTGAAAGACCAGCAGGACTGAGGGTACACTGCCCAAAAGGAGGGTTCAGGCCTGCAGACTCCAGTCATTGTGGAGAATACCAGTCTGCCAGCTCCTGTTTCTGCAGTCAGTTGCTCCATTTCATCAGCCTCCCTCCCGAGGCTTGTAATGCCATTGCCCACTCACCATTTCCTGATTCTCAGGAGCTAGTCCTTGTCCCCAGGGATCTTCAGGCCCTGTGCAGCAGAGCAACCTGGGACTCCAAAACAGGAGAGTAAAACCTAGAGGTGAATGTCTGATATGGCGGTCTCAGGGGAAACAGGGAAGATAGCAGAAGCCCACCCACAATTCCCTGGCAGCAAACAGTACTGGACAGTTCTAAGTGTTACTGATTGGACAGGACCTCAGACCTGCCCCTAGAGTCAGGGAGCATTCTCTGTGAGTGACAGCAAGTAATATCCAATCCAGGCATGAATAAGACCAGAATGACAGGTTCTTGGTTGCAGTTTTTTTTTTTTTTTTCTTTGAGGTTTGGGAATTTCTCCCCAAGCCTCTGTCTGCTGCTATTTTAAGTCAATATTTCCTTCTAGAGGTGGGATCTAATCCAACCAGCAGAATACTTCCATTTAACATAAGGTACAAAGTCATTTCAGTTTATGGATTTTATATGCCAGTATTTCATTCATGAATGAAAATAATATCATAGTCACTATGAAATGCTATTTAACTTTTCTGCTCTCTGTTTTTGTTAGGAGACAGACTAAACCTTGAATGGGAATAACCTCTAAAAGCAACATTATCTACTGAAAACAACACCTAAGGCACACATGTATTTTAAATATTTACAGAATTCACATTGAGAGCATAAAAAGAAAGAATTGAAATAGATATTAATAACATAACACAGCCTTTCCAGAATATTACTTTGTATGACTTATAAAATAATACAAAGAAGTACATATGTTTTTGGAACTACATGATCACGTTTGACTTTCTCCATCATAACTCATTTCACAGTAGCCACATTCCAGGTTTGAGGGCTATGAGTCACTTAATGTCAGAGACTTAAAGAACATAATGAATCTTTTTATATGCTAGTGTTTAGAGATACAGTTCCCTAATAATATTTCTCCTCAGGCACAAAATTAGAAAAAACAAGACCCTGAGTGGGAATAGGGAGCTCAAGACAGGAAGTCCAAATGTAGATCACTTTTTCTCACTTCGTAATGACCACAGGTTTTTCACATTGCAGATATCATACAGCAGAATAAACAACTTGGGTTTCTTAGGGCTTAGGGTTACAGCCTGCATTCTTCCATGGCCTGACTCTATTGATTGCATACATGAAATACACATTTATTTGGAAATTTGGGATTAGACATAAAGGCCAAGCTGTAATATCTGTTTCCTTCTGTGGACTTACTTTCACAATTCATAAGCAGGTGGGCTGGGACTCAAGATGAGCTGTGTCTGATTCCAAAGTCAAATCAGCTCCACTAGATCACAAAACTCTTGAAATATTTCTTGTTCTCATCAGACTCGGAAAGTGAAAATTATTCAAAATGGCAGGATTTGTGACATATGTACATGAAATCCAGTCCTGTTTACTACATAGCATAATACAAACAGAGCAATCACATATAACTATATTATCTTGGGGCTCCCCAGAATCCAGGGAATCTGATTTTGTTTACATCAATGGCAAACACCAGCTAGATTTTACCTAAACACCTATTTACATATCAAAATATAGGTTGATGTCAAATATGTGGGAAGTTAAATCAGGGTTTATTAATTATCGAACAGGGTGACCTAGAGGAATGTAAAGGATCACCAAGTCCTATGTATTCAAACCAAAGTAGGACATGTGCTATACAGTAATGCAGCAGATATTTTTTATTGAGTGCATAGAGCAAAAGAAGGCCAAGGAGGAATATATAATTTTGTGCAGTACCAAGAAATGTCAGATAATTGGAATCTAGATTTCCAACAGAAAGCATTGACATATTATGTTTAGGCATGTGAATGATATTAGTGCTCATGATGAAAAGGTAATATACTTCTGAAGTAAAATGATATGTCAGAAAATGGTTAGACACTATCCAGCCTTATACCATGGAGAAGAGAGTAACAAGAAAAAATAACTTTAAAATGCCAAATCCCAGAGAATCCTGACTGATAGAACCTATTGAGATGGGCCCATAGAGATTTATTTTTGGCATGGTTCAATAATAAAAAAAATAAAAATGGACTACTTCTACCTCATTGTTTTTGTAAACTTTCTCCTCTTTGTGAAACACTTTCTTGGGAAAGGATAGATTTTAAATCTTCTAAAATAACTACATGTACAGTGGAGTTAACACACACATTTGCTTCCAGGTCAGGTAGCTAAAACAAAAGAGTAGCAACAGAAAATATTCAGTGCCCAGTAAACATTGAAAATAATGGAGAAATATGTTCTCCTATTTCTACATTTATGTATATTTTCTCCTATTAATTTGCCAGAGAGACTAGTACAGTTTATATTTCTTTGGGAATGTGAATGTAGATCATGCAAGTGGTAAATATCTGGAAAAGTTTTAGGGGGATCCCCATGCTTTTGTATTTGCACTGGATCTATTCTGATATGCTCTTATTCCTGCCTGCTGAGACCATTCTCCTGATGTCATCTAACCTGAGACTGAAAATATCAGTATTACTTTTTTGGTCCACTTGCTCTTTTCCCAAGAAGACAGAATTAAGAATTATCTCCATGAATATCTACATGGAACTCTATGAAGAGATTGCCTTACATGTAGGACAATAATAAACTCTGACAATCCTGCCTGATTCCACAGGGGACACTCCCCAATGAATATTTTTATATCAGATTAGTTACTTATAAATGTAGGCATAGGCCTCCATACTTGGGTGACACTGTTTTATAGAATAAAGTCTTGGATAAATATGTGAGTAGAAAAAATAGTATCCAGTACTTAAATATCCAGCCTACCAGCCATGCCCAGTGGCACAAACATGAAAGTTCTGTCACAGATTCTACATGAAATATCCTGCTCCCATCATTGCAGATCCCATGCCATTCATTTGCCTTACACACCCCATGCCATTCATTTGCCTTACACACAGACACAGAAGGTGAATGTAAAAGGATTTCTCAGATATGATCCCAAATTAGGACTTGCCTGGATTGGTCTTCTCTGGACTGCTCTCTTTTCGTGTGGGTGCCTCCTGATTAGTAGTCATATGGATTTGGTGTGCGGACCAAGTAAGTATCTAAAAATGCTCTCACTCTGGACATTTTTGTGCCTAGAACATTGGAAGCTTTGGACCCATCAAGAAAATAGCTGCTGTCTTGCAGATCTTTCTTAACATGAGCAAAGAAGGAAATGTCTCTAGAATGTGGGTGCCATGGTTCTACATTCTATTGGGTTATAGTGCTAATAAGCCATCACTTCTTCAAAGTTTAATTACCTGGGTCTCCTTCCACAGTAAAACCTCTCAAAATTTTCCTTGGAGGGCTGATTTGTCATCTACTTAACAATCCAAAATTATACAAACAAGGATGAACTTTCAGCCTCTTGGCAATATGTCAATGCACTATTGCCCACTTCTGTGGAGGCTCATAGAAGGTCTGGCAGGTGCCCTGGAGAAGACTTGCATCTGGATGTCAACATTAGAAATTTGATTACATCCAAGTGAGTTTAATCTATATCTTGAGCCTGCATCCTGGCTGGAGCCAGAAAATCAAAATAATTTCAGAATATTCTTGTTAGGGAGATCAGAATGGTGTAAAAGCAAGCTGTAATTCTGGGCTCAGTACCTCACTGGTGAGAAATACTTCTAGTGGTCACATGATGGCAGCCTTGCAAAAACCCAGGTCAACCTTGTTGCTCATGCAAGTTTCAGGCTAGTCACCTGGATATCAGTCAGTGTTCACACACCTGCCTCTACAAAACCCACAAAGGCACTGCCCACATGTGCATCCTTAATTTCACTTAAACACTCTGTGATTTTCAAGAGAAAAAAGCATCTTGAATTGCTCACTCTGGACTGCTTGTCTTGATGCAGAGTTGATTTGTTTCAAACAGGAACTCTGTGCCATCTTGCTCCCCAGTTTTCTATGATGCTAAAAGTCACATGATACAGAGAATATTGGTTGCTAAAATGGGCTCAAGGGTCTCCCTCTTTATGTAAAAAGTATTTTACTTTCATGGTAAGTGCAGGAAATCTGATTCCAGACTAATCAACTAAAATGCATCCTTCTTTTTGCCATAATTAAATGTGGGAGACCTTGACTTCCTTCTTCTTGGTATCTCTACAACTTTGTTGAATTTTGATGGTGGGTGTAGTTCTCTTTGCTCCTCTGCAGCACCCAGAATGTCTACCTTCCACTCAGTCTCTGACAATTTTGGTATCCTGCACTTGGTAGAGATTCAGATATATGGTAATGTACCTAAAGAGATTTTTTCATCAGGCTATAATAACATCAATTTGATTCTGTGTTCCTTTTCAGTATTTTTTTTAACTTTTTGCTTTTCAGTAGTAGCATTCAATGTAATTTACTAAGAAGTTTTGCTCCATTTATGAAATGGGAACAATGATTCTCTTGAAGGATTGACTGGGAAACTTATGGCACATGACCATGATTCCATTAAAGTCCAGTACACAGTTGTCTAAAATGCAGTGGAATGAGAAAAGTGAAGGGAGCCAGGAGCAGAAGAGAAAATGTAACAGATGGGGCCAGGGTTCGCATTTTCACCCATGAAGTGTAGGCTGAAAGGATCCAGGTATAGTCTTCAGGTTTTGGTGAGAGAGAGAGGCCATTTTCTTAGCTAAGTTCATTTTCCTAAAGACCATTTTTCTAGTGAAGCCAAGTTTACACTGTGACAATTGCACTCAAGATTCTCCCAGCCATGAGAGACCGTGTACCTCTGGGTGTCAAAACTTGAGGTCAGTACACTCTTGGCTAATTGATGTTCATTTGATGAAGCCATCACTATAAGGCACATCAAATCAGGTGTTGTCCTGAAAGCTACCACAGACTCATGATTATGGAACACAGGACCCACTCTCTCCTAGGATTTTCTGACCTGTCTCGTCCAGCCAGTACAATGAAGACTCAGCTCTCAAATGAAGTTTTAAGGTCTTTATTTTTATGGGAGAACTTCTGAGCCGAGTGCCTGGTTCTTCCTCCTCCTCCACCGCCGCTGTCTTCTTCTTCTTCTCTTGTTGTTCAGCTATCTCTCTCCTACTTCTCTCATTCAGCTGCCACTTCTCTCTTCTTCCTTTCTCGTCGTGCTGGGGCCGCCTCTCCTCTTCTCTCATCCTGCAGCTGCTGCCTGCCCTCCTTGCCTTGTCTGCCTCTACCGCGCAAAGTACACAGCTTTATGGGATATAACAGACAATCACCTTAACGGGTCAGGCGTTTGGCTCATGGAGACATAATGGTGGGTAATGACGACATGTACTGATTACGAGCTAAGCACGGACGTGGAGGAGATAAGTCAGCCAATAGAAAGCACTAAAGTTAAAGTTGTTCTTTTTTTTCAGTTGGGCTTCTCAGCGCCATCTTAGGGCGAGGCCAGCCACCACTGAGGGTTCTACAGGGCAGCTGTCTCTAACATCTACCCCTTTCTGTTTTATTAATGGGCTTAAGATCAGGTCATCATGATAGCTCATGTGGCGAGCATTATCCTTACCCGTCATCGGAATTCTGACCTCCAGGCATCAAAACCCTGTCTTAGGTTGGTATGGGCCCCCATGAGCCTATCTGTGACTCTGGATCCCCGGGATCGTGCCTGTCTTAGGTTGCATAACAGCAGAACATATTCTTACCCGTCATTGGTATCTCACCCATCTTGGTATGAGGACCTGTCTTAGGTTGATATATGTCTCTGTTTGCTTACCCGTCATTGGCTACCAATTCAGCATATTTAGCCACACCTGGGGAGATGTGCCAGTTTTAAGCACCATAAGTGCCATTTTGATGGTCTGACATTCTCCCTGTTGTTGGCGTCTTACGTGCATAAGGCATCAGATCATTAGTCCAAACCCAGTACCATAAGTATTCCAAGAGCCATGATGTCTGCCCATGTTTCAGTCTCTAATCATAATTGAGTGGTAAGGTTATCAGGAGTAGAAGATCAGTTATGCCAACCTTTAAGTGGGCATTGATAATCTTTTGTGTTTGTAAAGCTGAGGCGGCTCTTTCAGCTATATTATTGACAGCTTGTGCTATTGGTATTGTAGTAGCTAATGCTCTTGCTGCTGCTGCAGCTGCAGCAGCAGACACAGCCACCGCTGTAAAAACTGCTGCTGTAATGCCGAAGTCTCTTTTGTTTCTAGACAAAATCATAGGTAGCTCTTCATCAGTATGGAGACTGGTTACTGCAACGGAAAACTGAGAGGCATTCCAACATTGTGAAAGGAAGCAAGTTATGTTAGTATCAGAACAATTTAGGACGGTAGTACTATGGTTAGTTAATAGAAACATGAAAGGGGGTGACACACAAACTGGAGTGGGAGGAAAAGTTATGCTTCTATTACAGGTAAGAAACTGAGTAGCAGATAGGAAAGAAGAATTGTCCCAATTAGAGGAATTCCACTGGCAAATTTATGTTCTGCTCCCAGAAGGCTGAAAAATGACTGTATATTAGTATATCCTTTTTTGTTAGAAAGCAGAAGCCAGTTATCATAAAGATTGACACGTTTCATTCCTAACTGAACATCATCCTGGTAAAGAAAAAGATGTAGCATTAAAAGAACGGTCTATGAATCAAAGAGAACTACAGGCAATCCTGTCGAAGCATTGGTACTAAAAATGGGTGGAAGAATAGAAGAGGTATTAGTTAATGGTAAATGATGATGATGTCTTAGATGCAGGTCTTGTTAATCTCTCTGGGATCCAGACTGGTGTTTTTTTCACCCTGTGGGAAAACACATATGGAGCCTCAACTCCAGAATAACACTGGATCTGGGCCTCTCCATTGTCCATTGAGTACATCCTTCCATTGTACAAGGACCTTTGGAGCTGCTGTAGGATTTTCGTGTCTATCTGCAGCTGTTTTTCCATCTTTGTCCAAATTTAGAAAATTTAAAGTAAATAATGCTATGTTTAGTTTATCTTTAGGAGAGCTGTATGTGTCTCCTATTCCCCCTTTTTGTTTATTTAAAACAGCCTTTAGTGTTTGATTGGCTCTTTCAATGATTCCTTGTCGCATAGGATTGTATGGAATTCCAGTGGAATGGGAAATATCAAAGGTACTTAAGAAATTTTTAAATGATGCAGAAATATATGCAGGCCCATTGTCTGTCTTATAATGTTTAGGCTTTCTCCAAGTTGCAAAGGCCTGTAAGCAATGTGATATTACATCTTTTATTTTTTCTCCACTATGTAATGAAGCAAATATAACCCCTGAGTAGGTATCAATAGTTACATGAACAAATTTGAGATTTCCAAACTCTGGAATATGTGTTACATCCATCTGCCATAGATGGTTGGGCAATAGGCCTTTTGGATTAATGCTATTATTAGGTGAATTTATGTATGTTACACAATTATTACAGTTTTTTACAATGGTTTGGGCTTGTTCTTTGGTTATATTGAATTTTATTTGTAAGGTTTTAGGATTTACATGAAATTTACTATGGAAGTTTTGTGCTTCTTCTACTATAGAAAAAAACATGAGGATCCCTTGTGGCTAGATCAGCTATATTATTGCCCTGTGTTAATGGACCTGGCAAGTCTGTGTAAGCTCTTAAATGTCCTATGTAGAATGGCTCTGTTCTACTCCAAATGAGTTTTTGTATTGCTCAGAATATGTTGGATATGGTGGAATTTTTGTTGATTAGACAGGCGTCTTCCAGTTGTTGAACTGCATTAACAGCGTACTGGCTATCCGACAGAATATTTACAGGAACTTTATGAAAATCTTTTAATGTTTGTTCTATTGTTAATAATTCTATTTGCTGTGCAGAAGCCTTTGGAAAAAGAAATGTTTGTACCTTGTCTTTATGAAAATATGCTCCAGTACCATTATTGGAACCATCAGTAAACACTACCACTGCTTGTCTTATAGGCTCCCTTTTTGTAATTTTTATTTGAATCACAGGATTTCTTAGATAAAATTGTATATATGGATGTTTTGGACAATGATTGTCAAATTGGGCAGCAGTTGTGAACATAAGAATTGCCCAATCATTGTTATTATTGCTTAAGTAAGAAATTTGTTCCAAATTATATGGGGTTATTATCTTGTCTGGAGTTTTTCCAAATACTATGATGGCTGATTTTAATGCCTTGTATATTATTTGTGCCATTGCTTCAGGATTAGAAACTATTGTTTTCCCTGGAGAGTAGGGTAAATGTATCCACATTAAAGGTCCTTGTTGCCAGAGGACTCCTTTAGGGACTAAATTATTTGGAAGTACTATGAGTGATAGAGATGCCGACAGATCTACACGATCAACCTGTGCCTCGTCTAGCCTTTTTTGTACTACATCTAGGGTTTTTCTAGCCTCCTCTGTAAGTTTTCTGAGTGAAGAAGGATGAGCATCTCCCTTTAAGATATTAAATAATGGTCCTAAATCTTGAGTAGTTAATCTAAGGTAAGGCCTTATCCAATTAACATCACCTAATAACCTTTAAAAATTGTTTAAGGTATAAGATGGTCGAGTCTAAGAGAAATTTTTAGGGGTGTAATGATTGTGCTGTTTATTTTGGCACCTAAAAATTCTTGAACTTGTTGTCTTTGTATCTTTTCAGGTGCTATAATAAGTCTTCTTGTCTTTAAATGACTGATTAGATTACTAAAAACCTTATCAAGTATTGTTTGTTCTGGGTGGCAAATTAATACATCATCCATATAATGGTATATAATTATATCTGGGTACTTATTTCTGATTGGTATTAAGGCACTATTTATGTAAATTTGACATATGGTTGGACTATTGGCCATCCCTTGGGGCAGGACTTTCCTATCATATCTGGCATCAGGCTGTCCATGATTAATGGTGGGGACCATAAAAGCAAACTTTTCTATGTCGTCAGGGTGGAGAGGAATAGAGAAAAAACAATCCTTTATATTTAATATTATTGATTTCCAGTCCTTTGGTAATGCTGATAAGACTGGTAGACCCAATTGAATTGGCCCCATGGATTGCATTACAGCATTGATGGCTCTTAGGTCATGTAATAATCTCCATTTACCTGATTTCTTTTTTATAACAAATATGGGGGTACTCCAAAGTGATGTGGAGGGCCTTATATGCCCTGCCTCTAATTGTTTTTGTACTAATCCCTGGGCCACTTTAAGTTTTTCTGTATTTAGGGGCCACTGAGGGACCCAGATTGGTTTTTCTATATTCCATATTTTAAAATTATTTCATCAGTGGCCCCAAGGAAAAACCCAATCCCTGTCTATCACCTTTTTGTTTAATTGATATTGGTTCTGTTATACCTTGTTCTTTGATTCCTAAGCCCTTTCCCCACTTGTGCCCTTGTTTTTTCATTATGTCTTGTGCTTGTTCACTGTATATTCCTTCTGTGGTTATTTTCATCCCCATTTGATTTAAAATATCTCTACCCCATAATGTCACCAGGATTTGTTCTAAGACATATGGTTGGAAAAGTCCTTCTTGACCTTCTGGGCTTTTCCATTGTAGCTACATGGAGCTCTTTTTTGGTTCTGTGGCAATACCTAATTCTCTCAATGTTTGATTTGCCTTTTGTGTGGGCCAATCCTTTTGCCAGTCTTTTTCTGCTATGATACTTGTGTCTGCTCCCATGTCTAACAATCCATTTATAATTTTTCCTTTTACAATTAATTCTAATATAGGTCTGTTTTTTAGTTCCATAGTAAGGCAGGCCAAATCAATACCTGTAGATCCCATGCCCTTATCTCCCCTAAAAAGTTGGTGTGATGGGAATGAGCCATGAAGACTAGGTAGTATACAAAGCTGAGCTATTCGGTCTCCCAGAGAAATGGAAATAATGTCCTGAGGTGATGAAGCTAGCACTTTAATTTCTCCTGTATAATCTTGATCTATGACTCCTGGAACTGTCATTAATCCTTTGAGTGCACTGGAGCTTCTGCCTAATAATAGTCCCATGGTGTTCTCAGGTAGGGGACCCTTAAAGTCAACAGGTATGACTTTTACTCCCATTTCTGGCATTAGTATTGCTCTTGTGGTAGAACAGAGGTCCAGTCCTGCATTTCCTGCTGTCGCTCTCCTTGGTCTGTCACTGGATAATGTGTCCTGGCCACTTTTTAATCACCCCATACATTTGTGCCGGGCCCTGGGTTTGTGGGCCACGTCCCTTGTTTTTTGAACTTCCACGAGGAAGGATGGGGTTACCATCTACATTTATCATAGATCTGCATTCACTAGCCCAATGATATCCCTTTGTACATCTTGGGCAGACTCCAGGTTTAGGCCTTCTCTGGGGTCTGTCTTGCTGTTTTAACTGGGGACATTGTTTTATAAAGTGTCCTTGCTGTTTACAACAGAAACATGATGCTGGAGGTCCTCCTCTCTTAAAGATTAGCCCTTGCATTCCTTGTGTAATAGCTGCCGCCATAACTTGTCCCTGGATGACACTTTCATTTATGTCTCTACATACCTTAATATAGGCATTGAGGTCTTTGCTTTTCCAGGGTCTTATTGCCTCTTTACACCATCTATTAGCCTGTTCATATGCCAGTTGCTTTATGAAGGGCATTGCTTGATCTACATCCCCAACAATGTGTCCTGCTGTTTGTTGTAACCTAGCCACAAAATCAGCATAAGGCTCATTGGTTCCCTGCAAGACCTTAGATATTTGACCCTGTAGGTCCCCACTTCCTTGTATAGTTTTTTCATGCTTTAGTTCCTGCAGCAGCTATCTGCATGTAAACAGCAGGATTATAATTCAATTGTGCCTGTTGTCCTGTATATTGACCCATCCCCATTAACATTTCTATATCCCATTGTGGATTTCCTGCTGCCATATTTCTTTGAACTGTGTCAGAAGAATATTCTTGCCATGCTGTTTTCCATATTAAATACTGTCCCCCAGATAATGTCGCTCTAGACACATTTTCCCAATCATCAGGTGTTAAGTTTATAGCCCCTATTGATTCTACTAACGACAGTGTAAATGCCGCTTGTGGGTCATATGACACAACTGCTTCTTTTAATTGTTTTATTATTTTAAAATCTAAGGGCTGATGATATATTTGTTGTGACCCTGGATCCTCAAAAACAGGAAACATAGAACTCCAGTCCTTTTCCCATATATCCTCCTCATTTACCCTTTTGTTTTTTGTATGTTCTTCCCTATTGTCATAATACGGATTACAGGCAGGGGGGGCTGTTGGTACAATATTGAATTTAAACTTTCTTCTTTTTTCCTGTTCCTCTTTTTGAACTATCCTCTCTAGTTTCTCTTCTGAAAGTTCTTCCTCATCCGAGGAACTTTCCCTTTTTGATAATCTTTCAGAGGTTCTGGATCATCCCTCTTTTATCTCCTCTAAAATATCTTCTCCTTTTCCTAGCGTATCTTTAAACGTTGGCCTCAGGTTAGTTAAGCACCTGCGAATCAACGTCCAAATTGCGCTCGTGCCCACTGGCAATGGTTCTACTTTCTCCCTCTTTCTTAAATCCTCTCCTAAGTGATCCCACTGTGGTATATTTAAGAGTGCCTCATCTAAAAACCATGGCACAGCTTCCTCTATTGTTCTGAGGAAAAGCCTCCTCACAGTCTTTGTTTTTAGAGGTGTTCCATTTGCTTTTAATAAGTCTCTAAGCGGACCCTCCATTCTGATCTGTGATGTTTCACCACCCATTTTCTAAAGCTTTAAATGCTACCAACACTACAATGCTAAGTCACACTAAAACAACTAAAAACAGTAGCGCTCTGCAACAATACAATACAAACAAAGACATGAACTCTTGACAAACAACAAGCAAACAAAATCTTAATACCTGGCCAGTCCACTGGGGGTTACTTTACCCAGTTCCCTGTACCTGGGCCCTCTTCAACCCAGCTCCCTGGGGATTACTTCACCCAGCTTCCTGTATACTGCTTTAACCTTTCTTAACTTATTTTACTTGAATTGTTTAATTTTAACAGCTGTTTTACCTGGATATTACTTACCTCTTTTGTGGCTGTGCGAGGGGTCCCGGGTTTTGGCACCACTTGTCTCGTCCAGTGAGTACAATGAAGACTCAGCTCTCAAGTGAAGTTTTAAGGTCTTTATTTTTATGGGAGAGCTTCTGAGCTGAGTGTCTGGTTCTTCCTCCTCCTCCACCACCATCATCTTCTTCTTCTTCTTCTCTTGTCACAAAGCTCTCTCTCTCCTTCTTCTCTCATGCAGCTGCCGCTTCTCTCTTCTTCCTCTCTCGTCGCACTGCGGCCGCCTCTCCTCTAATCCCGCAGCTGCTGCCTGCCCTCCTTGCCTTGCCTGCCTCCGCCATGCAAAGTACACAGCTTTATGAAATATAACAGCTAATCACCTTAATGGGTCAGGCGTTTGCCTCGTGGAGACTTAATGGTGGGTAATGAGGACATGTACTGATAACGAGCTAAGCACGGACCACGGACGTGGAGGAGATCAGTCAGCCAATAGAAAGCACTAAAGTTAAAGTTGTTTTTCTTTGCAGTTGGGCTTCTCGGTGCCATCTTAGGGTGAGGCCAGCCACCACTGAGGACCCTACAGGGCAGCGGTCTCCAACACTGACCAGTTCAAGTAGCAGTCCCAAAAAGAAGCAATGACAGTAAGAAAACCATAACTCTGATTTCATCCTAGTACTAACAAGCAGCATGTGGACATATGACTGTAACCAGTGCTGACGAAGGAACTTCCTAGTGGAGACCTATGGGGGTGTGGACAGCAGGGAGAGGGAAAAAGAAGACAGAGAACTGTGACAATGGTTGACAGCATGGTCTGCTGACCTTGAAATCAGTTACATTGCTAGAGGAGCAACAATGTGTCACTTGATAATAATCTCCCTGGGTTGTAAACTTCCTGAGGTCAGGGTCAGTATTCAAAGCCTAAGCAACATTGAGATATTTAGTCCCATATGAATGACAAATTTCAGCCTGAATAAGTGGGGAAATAAAACATAAATATGACTTGGAATCTCAAAATTCAGCACTGTTCTTTATGCATAGCACATCCCCTGAGTCAGGGCAGCTAGAAACATCTCTATGAGCTTTCTAACCTGAGTTTCCAATGAAAGCTCTGTATGACATGCAGGGCAGGGTTGGGTGTCCCACAAGTTCTGAGTGGAACAGGGACTGTAAGCAGGTAATATCTTTCTATATTTCTACACACTGACCCACAAGCTCAATAGTGCCTCTATAGTTGTATGTGCTTCAGATAATGTGCTCAATATATACAGTAACAGATAGCACAATAGTAATTTCATCATACATGCAATTTACCTTTTTATATTTGAGCATTACACAACTTAATAAACCATCCATATTTTAAACCATTATTCTAAATTCTGTATAAAAGTGTATAGAACAGTTGTACCAGACTGTACTGGGCTGACCCAGTCTTATTATTCTCTTATAATATTTGGTTTTCTTATAGTTTTAGCAGTCACAAATATAATCTTCAAAATATAAAGTTGTTACCCAAAAAAATAAACCAGCAAGTGTAGAGAAAAAAATTTTGGTTGGGGGAGGATTTCTCTTCTCTCCCATCATTATCGCACAAGAATCTCTTTCTTTGGAATCCTATTTCCTTGGCACAAATTCTGCTTTTGAATTGTTTGAACCACTGTCTCCTTAGCCTACTTGTGTGACTCATACCTACTCAACTCTTCTCTTGTAGTTGTGCAGAATCTGGGCAGGTATGAAGGAGCACCAACTTCTGGTCATCCCCCACCAGCAGTGGGGGAGAAACCAGAGGTAACCAAACTGAAGCACATTTGAAAAACAGGACTGAGCAGTATTGAACAGTGAGGTCACTTATGAAAGAAAAGGGCCCAGGCCACAGCCTACCTCCTCTAAGGAAGAGTGACTCTATATTGCTTTCTGAAAAAGATTAAATTTAATTTATATGCACCATGTGCTTTGAGTTTCCCCATGAAGAGAATGGGAAGTATTGGAGTGTAAAGGATTAGAGCAGGGTGGGGTAGAGCTGTTTACATATTTTTAGGTATCCAAGTCTCTTATTCTATTTCTATATGATCATTAGTGTCTCTCAGGTCATATGGCTGATCTCCTAGGTGAGAGAAGGTCATTTTGACCACATGACATACCACCGAGACTAGATTATTCTAGGGAGAAGGATTTGCACTCTCCATACTTGGAACTCTAAACTCAATGTAATTTGGTTTGGAAATATTCTCAGCTGAATAAATGATAAACTTGTGTCAGGAGTCATAGTATATTGATCCAATACAGGTCTGTCCCTGATGTTTGTGCAGATAGAAAGACAAGGGCCCTCAGAACTGACTTTCTTCTCTGTACAGTGAACCACTTCTCTTTCCTGCTCTCAAAGGCCTTACTATTTTGGAGTTGTTGGAGTTTGGTCTTTGGTACACATTTGAGCAGCGGCTGACAGGACAGTGTGCAAAGATGTGACTATGCTAAGCCTAGTACTGTCTGACTTCCTGCAGACACTGTGAAAACATGGTTTCTTCATCTTAGAGACCTTAACCAGTAATAATCATTAAAGATATCATAATATGAATAAATTGTCTGGCACAAAGGTGCTGGAAGGCACTACATCTGATGAATATCATGTGTCTACAAGTGTATGTGGTCAGAAACTAATGATGCAATTGCAAGAAATAAAGCCTTGTGATAAGGCCATATTCATAGTAGAACATCCTGGACTCCTCATTGAGAGGAGCTAGAACATTCCTCAACTTGCTTTCAGAGTGCAAGGATGACTGAAGTCATGCCGGGAAAATTGCTTGTGGCAGAGGAGCACAGGGTTCATTTGTGTTCTGGTGTGAGCTTATAGTTCAAATTCTTCAAACTGTGCCTGCAGACCCTGGTCAGATGCAGAGTGATTTTGAAAGTGCAAAGATAGACGATAATTTTTTTTGAGTCAAGTAGGACTCATTTCGATTGGCAATTGCCATAAACAATTAAGGTTTTAAATATTTTTTGTAAATATAACAGGCAAATTGAACAAAAAATAAACAAAAAAAAAACCAAAAATAATGTAAGTGCCAAAATTGCAAAGGTTACATAAAATAAATATATTTGGAAACATCTACAACATATAAGTGGCAGGAATCCTCCCAATCTGAGTAACAAACTGACTGGTGTAGGGTCTCTCTGAGGTGCTGTCAGGTTGTTGTCATTCTTCTACTTCCCCTCTTCCTCCTTTACGCCCACATAATCTTCTTGTACCTGAGGGAGACTAGCAAGTAACTGGGGAGCCATGATTAATTAAAAACATCACTTTGGAGAATGCATTTGACTTCACAATCTGGCTATACCACTTTTAAGACCAGTGAATTTGGGCAGGAGTTTTATCTCCCTCTGAGCCCTGGTCACCTCATTTGTGAAATGAAAATATCCCAGGGCCTGTGTTATTTGACAGTGTCATGAACTGACAAAGATGAAGACTTCCCAGTTCTGTGGTGAAAACAACTGTTTCCCTGCAAGTTAGAAGGGTGTCAGCCCAGAATTTTTATCTCTCTTCAGTATCCATTTTCTCTTTGTTCATAAGTAACTTCTTATTTTTTTCTGGGATTCAACCTCTGCATTTCACTCCAGGTGGAATGAATAGGACAAGTGATCATGCCTAAGTAGTCAGAGCAGGGAAGCCCTCTGAACAAGGAAGAACTTCCCTACCAAGTTCACTTGAGCTCATTCAGACACAATGCTCCAGAGTCCCACAAGTTACTATTAAGAAATGGGCACAATAATCTTACTGCCATCCTGGGACTCCATGGGAGACTGAAAAATGGAATGAATATTGAGAGATGAAATGAGACTGGATCACAGATAACAGCTCTGTCTGCAATCAGAACTACCCACAAGTTTTTTACTTGTAAAATATACTCCTACAAATGTACAAACCTAGACCTATGTTAGTTTGATTTAGTTTTAGTTTTCTGTCACTTGAAAAAAAAGAGCGATGCTTGAACTATTTTTTTTTTGTCAATCCCTTCATTTGCAGCAGTGAAGTGACATTAGAATGGTAACAAGGAACAACAGATTATTAAATATCTCCAAAAATCAAGCCTAATAAATAAATGAGCAAGTGAACTAAACAGAAACTTCTTAAAAGAAGAAATACAAGTGGCCAGAAAACATGAAAAATTGTCCAATTAACCAATTAGAAAAATGAAAACCAAACATACACTGAGATTTTATCTCTCACCAGTCAGAACTGCAGTCATGAAGGATAAAAATAATAAATACTTCAAAGGGCATGGAGAAAAAGGAGTATTTTTATACTGCTGGGGGAACTGTAAATTAATACAACCACTAGGAGATGATATAGAGGCTCCTCAAGAGATGAGGCATAAAAGCACCGTATGACCCTGTTATACAACTGTGCACTATTTTTCCTGAGGAATTGAAGTCATCATGCTACAGTAATATATACACATCCATTGCCCACGTTTATAGCAGTACAGTTCAAAATAGTCAACAGTAAAACCAGCCTATGTGCACATCAATGGATGAATGGATGAAGAAAATCATCCATATATACATAACATAGTTTTATGCAGCCTCAAAAAGTTATTTACACACACACACACACACCAAATATAGCTTTATCCATCAAAAAACAAAACCAAAATGATGTCTTTGAGGAAAATGAATGGGACAAGAGAAAATCATTTAAGTGGAATAAGTCAGACTCAGAAGGTTAAGGGTTATATGTCATATCCATAAGCTAGAGAGGAAAAGGAAAACAAAACAGGGAGAAGATCTAAAAATCAAAGGAAGATCAGTAGAGAAATTGGAAGAAGGTGTGGAAAGTAAGGAAGAAGGGTTGAAGTGTTGTAGAATGATTTCCACCAAATCATATTGTCATATTGTGTTCATGTATAATATGTAACAACAAATCCCAGAATTATATACAACTGAGTGCTAACTTGAAAATCAGGATCATGTCCTTGTTACACCTGTTTTGAAGACTAAACTCCCAAAAACACTGAGGCAAGAAAACAAGTTTTGTTTAAAGAATAGAACAGAGAGAGAGAGAGGGAGGCAGGAAGAGAGATTCCTCTGGAGGGAAGTGAGTCCAGAACTGATGCCTGAGGGTGCAGTGTTGTCTTTTTCTATTGTAGATTTTAAGTTTCTCTTCTTTTCATGTCCGCTCTTCCTCTTATCTTACCTATGTGACCAAAGATTACCAAAATGGCAGGAAGAGAGCTATACAGAGGATGATTGCTTTGGTTGGAAAATGTAAACTTTCCACTCCCCTGGGGGCACTTAGAAACCACATGATGGGGAATGCTACCTATCCATTTCCTGTGTTTTAAAATTTAACTATCAACTTTTCCTCCTGGACTCAAAACTATAATACATGAATTAAAAATAAGAAAAATGTTTAAGTCCATAAAAGCCTGTGAATGACCTAACAATGATCATATGTTGGAGCACAGCATTAGACAATCCCAGAGACTTGAGTATGCCTTCATGGGCTACTCCATATGCAAAGATTACAAGTTACACTTTACTACTGTGCTGGTACAAAGATAAATATTATTCAAGAAAGATTGCATTAATTTATTTTTCTTAGGATTTCAAACTAAAAAAATTTCCATGGGATGCAGGTACTGTGATTTCTGTATCCAATGGATATATCGACCCTGAAATTACTTGCTTTTTTCCTGTGTTATAGATAATATTTTTTGCCAGTGGGTATATATTTGTAACAAACAATTTCTTGTTTCAGGCATATCAATTTTCTATGAATCTACAATGCATTTTGAGAACCACATCAACTGAGGCACATTTCTTGAGTAAATAGAGTAGGTATAGCTATCTATGTTGTGGATTTCTTCTGGTGAGCTGTCAGAGCAATGCTCACTTCTGAGTGGCTAAATGTAGTCGTGGTTTGATTGTGCAGAACAGGATGGGAAGGACGATTTCAGAGCACCTCTCACAATTGATTGGCCAAATGCAGTTTTCATATTGGACCAATAACCCTTTATGCAGGAGATTGCAGGCTAGTAATGATCATCCTGTAAAATCATGCTGGTTGTACAGTGCAGAGGCTTTTCATTTGTGTAGGTAAATCTCTAGCATGAAAAGCCTCATATGCAAATCTTTGTTTAAAGGAAATGGAAATTTATGTCCATCTTGTGGAGATGTCTAAAACCTGGCCTCAGTGATCCTGCATAATGAGCTTCCTGCCATAATTTGCATGTTGCAGTGGAGAAAAATGTAACTGAAGCTCAGGAATGGGTCAACTTTATCTCCCAGTAGACCTATCTGTTAAAGAGTAAGAAGGGAAAGACTATCCTGGTGATATCCTCTATTTTTATACTTTCTCCCTTTGCTTTTCCTGAAAGACCTATAGACAGAAGTTTCAGAAATCATGACAGTTTATCTGGAGCAAGATCAATATAGAACAGAATTTTTAAAATTAGCATATTAGGGTTTATGTCTTCTGGAAAACTGAGGCAGTATTAAGACCCCACTTCAAACTCTGATTCTTGTGATCAAGTCAGAAAGATTTCAGACATTTCACTCAGATTAAGACTTGAGTTTACTGAAGGGAAAAAAAATGAAAAATACACTCTCAAGGGAGAGAGTGTGTCCTCTAAGAAATGAGAGAATGTGTGCTTCTTCTGCAAACCAGTTTTATTGGAGGGTCTCAGAGAATATTCCAGGGAGTTCCACCAAGGGCCAAATCTTGAACTTTTACTGACAACTGGATGATTTCATACTATCAAATCCCCAATTGCATAATAAATCTAGGTCATTTTGGCCCATGCTGACTTGTTTTCATTGAATTCTTAACCATAAATTTGTACAGATTTTACAATTAGAAGTAATTATCCTTCTCTCCCTATGTCTCGGGACCTGGTTTGTGGAAAGGATCATAAAATTCTCCCTCTTCCAGGCAATTTGGGTCCTCATTATATACATTATTTTATGGCTGCATTACCACTTCCAAAACAGGTAATTTGCCAAGGAATGTGACATATCCTGTCCATTTAGGCCAGGCAGAGATGCAGGTAAATTACTAATTGAAAAAGAATAAATTGGATCAGCACATTTAGCCCACTTTATGGAATTATTCTTTTAACCTCACATTCTCACAATTCACATCTCTCTGTCACCTATCATTGAAGAAAAAAGAACAGCCTATGTCACATTATGTTTGAGAATGGGTATCTAAGAGTGGATTCCAGACCAACATGAGTTTTACCAGAGACCATAAGAGCAATGCAGATTCTCAGATCAAACCCCAGATGTACAATATCAGACACAAAAATACTAATTTTCACAATTGCTCCAGGTGACACTTGGGGCTGACTACCTGCTTTGGTGTTTCCTCCAAGAAGAGAATCTTCATCACCACCTTAAAAGAGCTTTTTTATGATGGACTCACTGACTGACAGAGCAGTAAGACTGGCTTCCAGTGATGGACAGTTTCAGTCCAGGTAGACAAACCCTGAGACTAAAGAGGCTGCACATGCAGTTTGCTAGTGCCAAGGAATACAGAGAATCCTATTTTACTGTCCCCTTTAAGGTTCTCTACTCTATCCAAGTCTAATAGTCAAAACCCTGTAAACATTTTGACCCTATCTTTTCTTCTGGAGGTAGATGTAGTAGCTTATCTGTTGTTTAAGAAACTTCAAAAGCCATGTCACTGCTTTGTGACCAGGACTGGGAGGACTACATTTTTTCTTTCATGGAATATCCTGTTTCCTGGTGTGTAGATTCCTGCAGTTGCCCCTCGATACCACTAGATGGAGAGAAAGCACTTACCTGCCGGCACTGAGGGGCATCCACAGTCAGGCTGTAAGCTTCTGAGTCCCATCAAAGTCCCTAAGGTGTCAGTGTGCTGAGGATAATTTTCCTGTAGTATTCAGAAAGTGATAAGCATACAGGGTCATTAAAAAGAGGGAGTAATGATAATTTTAATATATCAGAAAAATCCTTTACTATTTTACAAGTCCTAGTTCCCATGCATGGCAGACTGACATTTTCCTATAGTCCTGAGTTCTGGGGGTGGGAGAGCTCTAGTGACAGGCCCTAATAATACCAGTCAGGAGGAGGAGAGGTCATAAGGTCACAACAGGTTATTTTTCTCTCATGGGAAGTCTAACTTGATTTTAATGTCACTCAGAAAAGTAAACGACCTGCCTTTTGTGATGCTTTAAAGTGTTCATTGGAGGGTACCTGAGGAGGTGGGAAGAGAACTAGCATTTGAATCATGGGCCCCAGTCTCACTTTTTCTTCAGTTGATTGTGCACTTTGTCTGCTTTATGCCTCTTCTGTGACCTAAGCTTGCAGTAGAGAGTGTTTGGAACAAGAAAAGTGCATTCACAATTCTCACTTGGAAGGTGCAGATAACTTCCCTCACTCCCACTTCTGGCAGCCCTTCCTGTTCCTAATAACTAAATTGGGGAGTACATAACAGAAAACAGAGGACAGGTGCCCCCCATGACACAGGCTTGGTGGTTCAGGCTATGGATGCAAATGCCTGGCTCTTTTGAGAAGCTTTGCAAGTTTGACATTGTTTTAAGGGTATCTTGAGTTTATTTTAATCAGATATGGTAAGACTTGCAGAAACAGACTTTGGTCTCACAGTCTGCTACAGTTTCCTCAAACAAATATTTCAGGGTATGTGCAAAGCATCAAGGTTGGTGAGGAGGAAGAGGGTGTTGAAGGTGAGGGAAAACATGAGAAAGAGACTTCATTTTATTTGTGCTGGAAAAAGATGATGCAGCATAAGAAGGTTTAGGATTAGTATGTTTCAAAGACACCAGTCTTCTGTAAAGGACAAGGACCATCTCTGGGTCTCTGGTATATGTACCTGATGGTATTGGTGGTGTAGAAATATGATCAATTAGCTTCAGTGAGGTGAACATGCTGGGGAGATAAATGATTCTTTAGGAATTAGCTATCCCCAGGAAGTTATACCCTGGGTATAGTGGTATATGCCTGTAATCCAAGTGACTCAAGGGACTGAGGTGGAAATATCACAAATTTTAGGCCAGCCTGAATTACTTAGTGAAACCCTGCATTGAACGTTTTAAGAAGCTGCTAGGGATATAGCTAAGTTTTAGATCAGCTGTAGAATGCTTCTGGGTTCAATCCATGTTCCCCTAATGTGTGCATGTGTGTGTGTGTATGTTCTTGAATACACACACACACACACACACACACACGTGCACACACACATATACGTACACATTCGTGCAATAAACAGTCAAGGAAATAATGCTCTTCAGGGTCAGGAAAGACCCGATATCAAAGAAAGAGAGTGCCAATAGCAAATAACATAGATAAAGAAGCACTTTCAATCCCCACAAGGAAGAAATTGCAACTCCGCAGGTGCTTCTAGCAAGCCTGCTTTCTTGTCCCTCCAGTCCAGGATCTGTATTTATGGTCCTCCAGATCACTTGCTTCACAGAAAACAAACAGACTCTTGGATGATGGCATAGAAACAGGACTCTTTGTTTTGATGGGTTTCAAATTGAAATAAAGCTTTCCAGTTTGAAATGAAGCTTGTTAAGCAGAGCATAGAATGCAAATTACCTGCAACAGACTATCCTTTGAACCTCAATCTGTTTCCCAGAGATGCCAACCTGGAGCAAGCTCAGGATGCTTGGGAGAAGGACAGACTTACCAGAGAAGAGGGTGGTGGGCAGACATTGCAAGATATTTTTTCTTACTGGATCTTATATTTTCTGATGGAAACTTGGAAGGGAAAAATGAAGCACTGCACGTACCACTCTGGAATGAAAAAGATCAAAAATCAACAGGTTTTCCTTGTAGCTGTGTTATGCAACCTGAAATTCCCCTCAGTGCTTGACAAGGATTCCGCTGAGTAATAAAGGTGTTTGCAAAGTCTCATCGTGTTGGGAATTGGGTGGCGTACTTTCTTTCCTTGCTTGCTTAATATGTGAAGGTTTTTTTATGTGTTTTCCCTGAAAATAGGGATCTTAACAGAACCAGGGTTAGAACATAAAAATCAGACTTCTTATGGAACAGTGATTTCAGATTTAGTCATTTGCTATGAAATTCTGAGTAACCAAGATTGCTATGAGAAAATACAAAAACAGATTCTAGCTGCCGATCCCCTGTTGACTACTCTCAGATGACCTGAAACATGTAGGCAAATAATTCCAAGCCCATCAGGAAGGAATAACAGGAACAGAAGAAACAAAATTTTCCTCAATATTAAGTTCACACAGTATAAGATGATATCATATATTTGTTAGCTTAAAATGTCTAGCTTTTATTAACTACAGCAGTAGTCACATGACTGATGTTTATTCAACCCTACTGAACTTGCTTTAACCTTTATGATTAGTTAAATATTAATATGTCTTATTGTTTAGTTATAGGTCATCACAAGTAAACAATTACTAGAATAATTAGAATACTTCCTTGTCTAGTCTAGTAATTATCATATGATATATTTTTGTTTTTCTCCTTGTGACCTTTTCCTGTTCTGAAAAAACATGTTGTAACTGCCTACCTTTTAATGTATAAAAATCTGGCTTGGAAAAATAAAATTTTGAACTTAGCATCCATTCCTTGAGTTTGTGTTGCTTTGTTCTCCATCTCCCTGATGTCTACTCCATCACCTATGACCACTACAACCCCTGCTAGTGCTTGACCCTGGCACAGCTGTCATGAGACCTTCTCATGTCATCAGCTGCAGCATGGGGCAGTGGATTCAAGTGGCCTTGTATGTTATTGTGTGTTTGTGTTTACATGCACATGCTGATCAAGTGCTCTTTGACTCACTGTGCATGTATGGGATAGAGGAATAGAAAAGACTTATTTCTCACTTGGGGGTTACTGCTTAGAAGAAATCTTGCCTGATATTCAAGGAGGAACATCTGGCTTGACATCAACTACTGGACTTGGACAGGAAAACTTTCAGAAGAATGGTGAAATTCATTGACATATAGACTGTAGTATGAGGATCAGGTACAAATTAGTAGTTACCCTGTCCCCAGGCTTTAAGTTTTCCTGAGAATGGGCTATGTGTCTCCCCCTTATATTTTTTTTCCTTTTCTTCCTTCTTTACCTACTATGAGACACTCACTCTGCCTGAAGCACTGTGGACAAAAAGAGTAACTTAAAAAGATCTAGTGTCTTCCTGTGTAGCATTTATGATCTAGACCAGGGTTCGTGAACATCATTATTATTATCATGAAAATACCAGATTATTCTTTGTGTTGTGGATTTTCCCTGTTTATAATGATATGTTTAATAACATCCCTAAACAATGACTAACATTGTCCCCTGCAATTTTTGAAAATAAAAAATGCCCATAGACAGCCCCAATGTCTCCTAAGTGTGACTATTGTCCTGACTGACTGACAACTAACTATTGAGGAAGACAGTTATGTTCACACCTGCAGTGGAGTTACCACAACTGTCTCTCTGCATCTACATGGATTCTATTCAGGAATATGCTACTGTTCACAGAATCTGGTTTAGTGGCACTTGCAGTGGATGTTAGTACATGCTTTTTGTGGAACAGTAATTGACCAAAGGCTACCAAATAAATCCCTGGTGAACAGAGGCTCAAACTTAATACCATGGTAGGTTAGCAAGGAGGCATTTCAGAGACAGTAAAAGAGTAGAGGCATTTAAAAATAAATCAGATTATAATGTCCTTTCCTGTTATTCTTTTCAGCCTTTACTTTACAATGAAATAACTGCAGGGTGGGAGAATGAGTCTGGTGGCAGGGCAGACCTGCATCCTGATTTTTTTTTTTTTTTTGCATAAAACTCCAAGTCCTTCTGTGACTCTATGACCCCTGAAATTGAAAGCAAATAATATAAATGTCTTTCTTTGTGCCTGATACAGGGGTGAGCTTTGGCTTTTGCCAAATATTTGACCCTATCTGACACTTGTTAAAGGCATATATGTCTGTTGCCCATGGCATCTCACAGAAGGGTAATGTCTGATTCCAGAATTCAGTATAGAAGTTACTGTCAACATCCTTGCTTTTTCATCCCTCTGCTCCACTATACAGTGTTCATAGGTAAATTAATAAATCTGTTATGATTCAGATATGAAGTGTCTTCCTAAAGTTCATGTGTGAGGCAATGCAAGAAAGTTTATTGGTGAAATGGCTGGGATATAAGACTTAATCTAGTTAGTGGATTTTTCACTTTAATAAAATAATTTTTTAAATGAACAACTCTTTCCTAATCTCATAGAGTAGGGTGTGTTATTAAGTGTGGGAAAGGGAGTTCTTCCAGCAATCTCCCTGTGCACAAGTATAGATATTGCATTCTTTATTATCAGACTGAAGTTTTGTTCTTCCCTTTCTTCCATGACAATTCTCAAGGAGATAACATCCTCTCTGGTGTTCTCTCATGTCTCCTTGAAGATTAATTGTATAGCACTAATTACATTGTTCTGTAGTGTCACACTCATTTTGTTTATATATTCTGTAAAACTTTAGCTTCCTAGAAAGGACAGAATAAGTGCTTCCTATGTATGATCTCATTTCTGGGTGAAAAATAAACGATTGTCTTTTTTGCCAGATATTTCCCAAGAATGAGATAAAAAATGTTAGATTGGGGCTACATTGTTTGCTAGTGGAATAATGAGTTTCAGATATTATCAGACTCAGATGTACCAAAAGTATAAAATCGTCAAGTATTCCATGTAAATAAGAGAAGGAATCAAAATAAAAATGACAGAAAAAATACATGCCTTTCAACTAGTCCAAATGGACAAAACTTTGATAGTTTTTTATTATTTTATTTTAGATGAAATAATTTTTTTAGACATACAAGAAAAGCAATTTCAGGGTATAATAAATTAAATCAAGTAGCCATATATAGATAACAAAAGCAACAACTTGTTATAGCTAAACACACTGCATCCAAAGCAAAGAGAAATGAGACAATGCATATTTATGTAGCATTAAAACAAAATGAAAAAGGCAGTGTAGGGCAGCAGGAGGGATAGAGGGATAAATGGAAGTAAAACATCAGTTTCCCAAAGCTTCCAATGTAGTGCATTAGTGTAAGGAAGATATGAATAGAAATAACAGATCTGTATACCTGCCTAATACAAAGTTTGCTGGTAGGACTTCTTTCAATGGTAAACCAATTTGAGTATCTTCTGTAGTTATTGAACTCAGGCTTTAAGATCTCCAGAGACAAACAATGAATAATATGGTACATTTCCTTTTGTAATAAATTATGCTACAAGTTTTATCAAAATCTTATACAGTGACAAATGTTAAAATTTTCTGCATTCAGAATCATAAACTATAGTTAACAAAGTACTGAATATTTAAATGAGGACTTCAAATTTTAGAAAACCTTTAGAAAAATATGAACATTTAGGAGGTTGCATATTGGGACATACTGCCTTGGGGACTGATGGCTCCTGCATTCTGTGCAGTGGACTGGTTGTGGGTGGGGTGGAGAAGTGTGGGTAGGTGACTCATTTATCACCAGCATTGTCCAGGCAGAGCTCAGGTGACTGGAACCCTGAAGCTCTGAATCTTTGAGAACATTTATGAACACCCATGGGAAACTGTTGTAATAGCTGCAATCTAGAACTGCTGAATCCATAAGAATTCTGTTAGAGTTGATGTGCTGGACAGACATATAGATCCCTCTGGAAAACTGTGCAGTCACAGACTTCTTTAATTTGAATTTTATGATTTAAGATGCTGTATTGTTAACATAACTAGTTATTTTAATTAAACAAAGTCATTACCTGAGTTTTTCAGCATTCTTATAAAAGAACACTTAGACATAAACAGAACAACAGTTCACATATTTACCATTTCACATTTGTGTAACTTATGAATTGCTTTATTTATCAAAACCATGATTTTGTAATTGCTAAGGCATGACATTTCAGGTTATTCAAATATAATTACATTTTAAGGTAACTGATCACAAAATATGTGTTTTCATAAAAATGGTGTATATTATTTGAAATTACTCAAATGATGTCTTCATGTGAACCATACATTGCAGGTACTTAAAGTTTTTAATTATAGGGTATGGGGACATTTTGAAAAAAAAAAAAAAAGAATAATGGATGGGGTGGACTGACCCAAACTAACCACTGAGTTAATGGCACAGCATGTTTTATTTATGAGATATCCTCAGTTTTAATATTCCAGAGTGGCTGCAAAGTGAAAAACAATCCAATAAATATACCTTGTTTAAAAATATATGAATATTTATGAATTGAGACTGTATTAGAAATTTTGAGCTATGTAAACAATCTCAGTATTGATATGTAAAAAGGAGTATCTCTGAGTAATATATAGTGCAGGAGAGACATTTCTGACACAGCTTTTGGACACTTCTTAAAGATATTGATCAACATCATTACATAGCACAAATGTGATTCAATTAATATGGCAGTACAAATTTTTATTTTAAAAATTTTAGTATGTAATATGTTTTTATTTTATTTATTTATATGTGGTGCAGAAAATCAAATTTAGTGCCTCACACATGCTAGACGGGTGCACTACTACTGAGCCAAAACTTCAATTCCAAAATTTAGTAACTGAAGAAAAGAGAGAGAAAAATCAAATTACTAAAATTTATCATAAAAATTAAATATCAACACAGACACTATTAAAATAGATGATAGAAAAAATTTGAAAGTCTATACTGTAATAAAATAGAAAACATAAAGATAGCAACAAATTTCTAGAGAAATATAACCTATGCAAAATAATACAGGAAGACACAGAAAATTTAAGAACATCAATTTCAAATAATGAAATAGAATATGCCATCAAACACCTAGCACAAAAAATTTCTAGGATCAGATGGATTCTCAGTCTAGTACTTCTAGAACATCAAAGAAGAATTTACACCAATATTTCTCAAATTATTGCATGAAACAGAGGAGGGAACACTTACAAACTCATTCTATGATACTAGTTTCACCATAATACCAAAATTATACAAAAAATACATCAAGGAAAATAGACTTCCAACAAATATCCCAGAATATAGATAACAAAATTCTAAATAAAATACTTGCAAAATGCATACAAAACATATTTAAAAGACAGAGCATCATGATCAAGTGAAGTTCATGTCAGGAATATAAGGATGATTCAACATACAAAATCAATAAACATAATTCATCACATGAATAAACTGAAACACCATACTCACATCATTATCACAATAGGTGAAGGAAAAGCAATTGAGGAAATTCAGCATTTGTTTATGCTCAAAATACTAAGTAATGTAGTGATAGAAAGAACATTCCTCAACATTTTAAATGCTATACATGCTGAAACAAAGGCCACTATCATTCTAAATGGAGAAAATTTGAAATTATTTCTCCTATGAAGTATAACAAGACAGGGATGCAATTTTTTACCACTTTAACTCAACATAGTACTTGAAACCCTAGCTGGAGCAATTTAAAAAGGGAACAAAATTAAAGAGGTATAAAAAGG
The DNA here is from genome assembly GCF_902686455.1 of Sciurus vulgaris. Taxonomy (NCBI): domain Eukaryota; kingdom Metazoa; phylum Chordata; class Mammalia; order Rodentia; family Sciuridae; genus Sciurus; species Sciurus vulgaris. The sequence continues at coordinate 8,971 of NW_027632527.1, read as the reverse complement.
ATAAGAAGAACTTGAACTATCTCTATTTGCCAAAGACATAATTCTATATTTAGAAGACCCAAAAACTCCACCAGATACCTTCTAGAATTCATTAAGAAATTCAGAAATTTAGCAGGATATAAAATTAATACCCATAAACAATTTTTTCGTATACATCATTGATGAATCATCTGAAATGATATTAGGAAACTATTCAATTCATAATAGCCCCATAAAATATTTTTGTATCAATCTAACAAAACTGGTAAGAGACTTCTACAATGAAAACTACAGAACACTAAAAAAAGTAATTGAAGAAGATGTTAGAAGGTTGAAAGACTGCCTATGTTCTTGAATAGGCAGAATTAATATGCCAAAATGGCCATGAAGCCAAAAGCAATATAGGGATTTAATTCACCCCTTCTAAATTTCCACTTATTTTCTTCATAGAAATAGAAAAGTTAATCATAAATTTTTCTTGGAAAAAGAAGTGGCCCTGAATAACTAAAGCAATTCTTAGTCAGTAAAATGAAGAGGAAGACATAAAAATATTACACCTAAAGTTATATGACAGAGGTACAGTAAAAAAAAAAAAAAGCATGATATTGGCACCAAAACAGACATAAAGACAAACAGAACAGAATAGAAGACACAGAAACAAACCTAAGCATATACAGTTAACTCGTAGTATAAATAGTTGTCAGACACACACACTAGAGATAGGCTCTTCATCATATGGTGTTGGGTAAACTGGAAATCCATGTAGAGTAGAGTAAAACTAAACTCCTATCCCTCAACTGGCATAAAACTCAAATCATTGTAGATCAACAACCTCGATATTAGAGCAGAGATTCTTGGCATAGTACAATACATTTTAGGCCAATTTGTGCACCATTTTAGTTTAAGAACTGACTTCCTTGACAAGATTTCTAAAGCTCAAGAAGTAAAATCAAGAATCAATAAATGGGATGGCATCAAAGTAAAAATGTTCCACAGCAAGTAAAACAAGAATGTGAATAGAATGCCTAAAGAATGGGAGAAATCTTTGCCACCTGCACTTCAGATAGAGTATTAATATCTAAGATATATATTGAGCTCATAAACTTAACACACACACACACACACACACACACACACACACACAAACACACACAGTAACCCAAACACTAAATGAGCAAAGAAACTTAGCAGGCACTTGAAGGAAGAAATACATATTGTCAACAAATATATGAAAGAAATTTCAATATTTCCAGCATTTAAGGAAATGCAAATTAAAATTACAATGAGATTCCTTCCAACTCCAGTCAGAATGGCAATTATCAAGAATACAAGTAATAATAAATGTTAGCGAGAATGTGGTGGAAATTTTTCACTCATACATTGCTGGTGATACTGAAAATTGGTGCAAGTACTCTGGAAAGCAGCATGGAGATTCCGCAGAAAACTTGGAAAGGAGTGACCATTTGACCCAGTTATCCCACTCATCAGTATATAGCCAAAGGATTTAAAATCAGTATGCTACAGTTATGCAGCAACATCAATTCTTAAAGGAGCTCATTTCTCAAAAACTTAGCTAAGGAACCATGATAGGTGCTCCTCTACAGATGAATAAATAAATAAAACATAGTATAGATGCACAATAGAATATTACTCTGCCATTAAGAAGAATGAAATTATGACTTTTACCAGTAAATGAGTAGAATTAGAGATTACCATGCTAAGTGAAATAAGCCAGACTCAAAAAATCAAAGGTCATATATTCTCTCATATGTGGATGACAACACACAATAAGAGATGGGGAAGGAATAAAAAGTTTATTGGACTAGACAAAGGGAATGAAGTTAAGGGAATGGCATGGGAATAGAAAAGACATTCAAATAAATTGGACATAACATTCCTATATTCATCTATGAATACATGAACAGTGAAATTCCATATCATGTACAACCACAAAAATGGGATCCCAATTAGAAAGTTATATTCCATGCATGTAAAATATCTCAAAATATACTCTACAGTCACATATGTCAAAAAAGAGTAAATAAAAAAGGAGGAAAGGGACCTGGTATATTGGGAAGAAAAGAAAAAGGGAAACTCAAGAATGATATAGCATATTTTTATACTGGATAAATGTTTGAATATGTAAAAATAAATCCCATGATAATGTAAAACTCTAATGTGATAATAAAAATATGGAAAGAATTTAAAAAGTGGCTAGTGGCATATGTTGCTAGTCATCAAATCATCCTTAGGTTAAATCCACACTATCAAAAAATAAACTTTATACATTATCATATAAACTAATTTTTTACATATTACTTTGTGTTTGTGTTTATGCAATTCACTGCATAAACAGATTTAAGTACAAATTTACATGATTATGTCAACAGATGAGAGAAAACTTTTGACAATATCCAGCACCCATTGATGTTTAAAATTTTAGAAATAACGACAGAAAGAAATTTCCTCAGCATTGTAAAAACTGTGTATGAGAAAGCCAATACCAACTTCATGTTGAGTAGAGATAAACAAAGCATTTTCTCTTAAAACAAGAATAAAACAAGGAAATAAATTCACTACTCCTATTCAACTTGAAATTAAAGCCAGAGCAATCAGGCTAGAGAAGATATCTAATGGCATGCATATAGGAAAAGAGAAGTCCACTTGTTTCTCTTTGCTGATAATATACACCTTTATGTAGAAGATTTAAAATGCTACATTAGCACATTTCTAGCTGATAAACAAATTTACTAAAGGAGCTATAAATAAGAACAACATACATAAATCAATAGTATTCCTATATTGCAAGAAAAAACCTGCTGCTAAAGAAATTGGGGAAAATATCTCAATCACAATACTCTAAAAAAGTACTTAGGAAAAAAAAATCTAACCTGGGAGGTGAAAGGCATCAACAATGAAAACTACAGAGCACTGAAGGGAGAAAAATGAAGAACATATCTGTTGGAAAGAGTTCCCATGTTCTTGAATAAGCAGAACTAATATTATAAAAATTTTTATTCTACCTAGAGCAGTAAACAGATTCAATACAATCCCAACAAAACTATCAGTGGCATTCTCCACAACACACACTGACAAAAAAAGTAGTTCAAAAATTTACTTGGACAAATAAGTGACATAGAAGAGCCAAAGCAACTCTGAATTAAAAAAAAAAAAGTGATGCTGAAAGCATCACAATAACAGATATCCATTTAGATTGTAGAGTTTTAATATAAAAACAGCATTATTTTGTCACCAAAACACACCTTAAGACCAATGAAATATAAAACACAAAAAAATCCACATAGATAGAGTAACCTTATATGTGATAAAAGTGCCAAAATACAGGGTGGAGAAAAATAAAACTTAAACAAATGGTGCTCTGAAAACTAGGTTCATATGTAGGAAAAAAAAAAAAAAAGACTCATGTCTATCTCTCACATTGCACCAAAGCCAACTCCAGTGAATGAAGGACTTAGGAATTTAAGTAGAAGCTCCACATCTGCTTAAAGATAATGCAGGCCCAACACTCCAACATATTGACAAAAGCATCAACTTCCTAAATAAGACTTTAAAAGCACAAGAAGTAAAATGAAGAATAAATAAGTGGGATGAAATCAAATTTGAATACTTCTGTACAATAAGGGAAATAAGAAAGTGAATGGAGAGCCTACAAATGTGATAAACTATTTTCCATCTGCTCCTCAGTAATAAAAGTAATATACAGAATATAAAAATAACTAAAAAAAAGGAACCTCTCCAATTACTAAATGGGCAAAACTCTAATCAGGCATTCTTCAAAATAAGAAAAACAAATGGCCAACATATATGTGAAAACATGTCCAACATGTCTAGCAATCAGTGAAATGCAAATTAAAACTGCATGGAGAATAAACTGATTATTATTGTGCCCTTGCTCTTTTCCTATACTTCAATAAAATTTTTAAATTCAAAAGTAAATAAATGAAGATTTTTATCTCACTCCACTTACAAAAGCATTAATCAAGAATAAAGTGGGAATCCACATATCAGACAGAACATTTGGGGGGAGAAAGGAAGAATAAAATTTATTGAATTAGAGAAAAAAGGATTAAGGAAAAGGAGGTGGATGGGCATAGGACAGACAATAGAATTAAAGAGACATTATTTTATCATTTTTCTATGTGAATACATGACCCATGTAACTCCACATCATGTACAGCACAAGAATGGAAAGTTACACTCCCTGTGTTATAACAGTAGTGTCAAACACACACTACTGTCATGTATATCTAAAAAGAATTTTAAAATATAACAAAAGAAATAATGTGGGGGAAGTGTCCACTTATGCAGTGTTTGTTGGGTGGCATATAAGTATAATTCTGGAAAACTCTATTACTATCCCTTTCAAAACTTGGAATGGGAGCAATATCTGATCCAGTTTTTCTACTCTTCAATATATATATGTAAAGATCAAAAAATCAGCCTACTATAGAGATACAGCCATATCAACATTTATAGCAACACAATTCACAATAATCAAATTACAGAACCAGCCCACATACCCATCAATAGACTAATGGATAAAGATAATATGGTTGTACATACAAAATGGAATTTTACTAAATCACACAAAAGAATAAAAGGATGGCATTTTGTGGAAAATTGATGAAACTGGAGAACATTATTCTGTGCAAAATAAGTCACATGCAGAAAGCCAAGGGTCAAATATTTCCCCTCATGTGTGAGTGCCAGATAAAATAATAAAAAAGGAGGAATTCAATAAAAATAGAAGAGTCATCTGTTGAGTAGAGGAAGGGGTTATATGGAAGGAGGAAGGAAAAAAGTGAGATGAAAAGTAAAATAAAACAAACCAAACTCTCTTATGTACACATATGAATAAAGTACAGTGAAGTTCAATTTTAAGTATATCTATAATATGCTGATTTAAAAATCTATAAATGAGGTCTTCCTTGGGTCACAGGGAGCAGCTGCCCTTGAGGACTCTGCCACAGATTCCTGGAGGTGTATTCTATGGGTGCTCCTGCTGTAGGCACTGCTACCACAGTGCAGAGGTATTCTCTTGGGGCAGACCTTCCCCTGATGTCACTGCCACAGGTGTTGTTGCTGCTGTTGTCACTGTCATGGTTGTCATCACCCAGAAGTCTGCTGCCCTCGATGCTGCCTGGGATCCCAGGTTGCCATGTTCACTGCTGACACCACTGCTGCTACCACTGACAGCACTGCCAGTAAAGCCACTGAAAATCACTGGAGGCCACCTGAAGGTCTCCACTCTGGGTGCTGTTGCAGCTGCAGCTACAGCTGACCCCACTGCCACTGCTATCTCAGTGCCCCCACCTGCTGCCATCACCACTGACATCTATAGCAGCTGCTGAATCCCTGTCAGATGACATCATCTCCTGTTACTATCACTTTCACATTTGCTCAGAAGTCCACTGCCAGGGAGACATCAGGTTTGGTTGCACATGGTCACATCCATTTTGAGACTCTGGCCAGAACCTGGGGTTTCTTTGGGGTGCCAGAGTGTTTTGGTGCCACAGCCATATAGGGTTGAAGTTGCCCCTGTCTGGGGACACTGGCCAGGAGCTAGCAATTCAATGTTGAGGTGCCTATAGTTTTGGCTACAACTGGGGTATTCCTCCTGGAAATGCAGGTTGTTGCCATCTAGTTACTCTCTCTCAGAATTACTCATCCCTGGTGGTCTATTTCCAAATTCCTGTGGCATTGTGATCTTGATATTGCAATGTGGCCAAATCCAGAACATTTTTATGTCCTGAGAAGCCTCTATGACCTGTGCAATCTTTGAAAATTGTGTAGAATCTAGGACTTAGTACCCATTTTGACCTGAGTATAATTAATGATCTATTAGACTTTGTAAAATGAGTAGCACCTATTTTCTGTGTAGGACCTAACAATTGTGTAGCTTCTGTTGCTCACATATCTTCTACCACCTTAATAGAATATGGTAACAGGGTAGCCTGTATGGTTATTGAAAACACTTACTTTGAAGACTCAAAACTTGAATATACTCTATGACCTGAAGTGACTTTATTGACTGTAGCTTCTATGAACTACATTGCCTTTATGACCTGAGTAGCCTCTTAACCTCTTAAGCCACTGTAGGCTGTATTTCCTTTATATTTTGAATAGTCTAAATAACCTGAGAATTCTCTGTAACCTGCATAGCTTTAAAATCCTGAGGAACCTAAATGACCTCAATATATTTTCTGACCTCTGTAGCCACTATAATTTTTATATTCTCCATGGCCTAAGTAGTCTGTATATACTGCATTGTCTCTAAACTTGAGTATCCTATATCATATGAATAGCCAGTATCACCTTCATAACATTTATTCTCTGAGTATAGGCAAAATGCTCTACCAAGTCTGTATGGTTTTAATAAACTAAATGACCTTAATAGCCCCTATGTTCTGCCTAGCCTTCATGACATGCACATCCTGTATTATCTGAGTAGGTTGTATGAACTGGTATCTTTTTAGTCAGTTTTTGCTGCTTCAATTTAAATATTCTGACCTGAACAATTTTAGAGTTAGAATAGTTTATTAGGTGTCTTTATGGCTGGAGATGCCTTGTTGATCTGAGTAAACTCTATTACCTGAGTATCTGTATGGCCTAAGTAGCCTCTATGACCTGTGTGACTTTTGTAACTGAGTAATCTGAATGACCTAAGTAGGCCCTAGGAAAATGGAAGGCTCTATGATGAGCAGAGATTCTAGTCCCCACACTTCTTCCTTTAACATTGCAACTTAGGCCTGAACAGCTGAAATAATTTTGTTAACTTTCTCTGTGCTTCATAGGCTCTATGGCATGAATTGCCTCTATGACCTAAATTATCTGTGTATTTTAAAAACCCTCTATGACCTGCATAGCATCTGAGTACTGGATAGCCTCAATCATCTGCACAGTCTCTATGACCTGCATAGCCTTAATGAACTGAGTACTCTAAATGACTTCAGTTTTTCTATGACTTCTGTTGCAACTATAACCATTGTGGTTACTGTGGTCTGAGTATTTATGTATTGTGTAGTTTCTATGATCTTTGTAACAAATATCACCTGAGTAACCTCCATGACCTGTATAGCCTTTATAACTAGAGTAACATGAATGATCTCCCTAGCCTATAGGGGTTTATTAACTGAAATTAATTTAGTATCCTTATAACCTGCATAGTTTTTATGACCTGTAGAACTTATCTGATCTGGGTTGTTTCTATGGCCTGTTTACCTTTTATGACTTAGGTAAATACCATGACCTGTGTAGCCTCTGTGACCTACAAAGTTTCTATTTCTTGAATAGCTTGTAAAATATATGAAGAGCCCCTATGGCCAGCATAACCTCTATGACCGGCTAGCTTGTATTTCCTACAATGGTTTTATATATGCATAATCTCTCAGGAATGAATATCCTATTGCCTTGTAGTCTCTTAAGACTGGAGACAAATTTTAACCAGGTTATTTTCTAGGGCCTGTGTAACTTCTGTGACCTTTGAAGCTTCTGTAGTTTAAGTAAATTCTGTAGTTTGTGTAGCACCTATTTTACAAGTAGAAAAATTTTGCCTACCCTGTATGACCTTAAGAGGGTAGCTGCCACAACTTCCTTGACTTGAGTACCCTTGTGGAATTCAGAATCACTAGAAATACCATAAGCTCTGTAACCAGCATAACTGAAATGACCTGTGCACCCTCTATGACCTGATCAGCTCTTAGGACCTGAGTAGCCTACATGACCTGAGTAACCTCAATGTCTTGCATAGCTTCTATATCCTGAGGAACTTCTAGGACCTGTGTAGACTCCTGGTAGCATCTGTGACCAGTAAAACCTCAGTGACCTTCATAGACTGTGTTATTGTGTAGCTTCAGAGATGCACAGAACATCTTTGGTCTGAGAATTTTATATGATATGTTTACTACATAGCCTGGATAGTCTAAATGACCTGATTATCCTCTTTGTCTTCAGACTCCACTATTATCAGAGTAGCCACTATGGCATGAATAGTTTGGATGACCTCATGAGGGTCTAATAACTGCAGAGGCTGCATGACGTGTGTAACCTTTACAGCCTGAGTAGACTAAAGGACACTAATAGATGTATGACTTGTTATACTCTATGACCAGTATAATCTCCATTGCATGAGTATCCTCTATTAAGTGCATGTACAGTGTCCTGCCCTGTCATCTTGTAACTTTTATGATCCATTAAAATCTACTACCTGAGTACTCACTGTAGTCTGCCTACCTTCCATCACCAAAGTAGTCTATCTTCTATATACTTCTGTGAATTGTGTATGTTCAATGACCCAAGTAGTCTCTAAAATGTCCATAGCCTCTTTGAACTCAGCAGCCTTGATCATCTGTGTAGCCTCTCATCTGAGTAGCACCTATGATCTGTCTAGATTCTATGGCATGAGTAACTTCAATTGCCTCAATAGCTTCTATAATATTAGCAGTATTAAGAAGTGTTGCATTTTGAACACCATAACCTTTATTGCCTGTATAGCCTTTATGGCCTATGTAGTCTCTATGGCTTGAGTAGTCTCTTTGACCTATACTGTATCTAGGGTCTGAGAGTCTTTGGTGATCCCTATAGCATCTGTGAACTGAGTAGATTTTATGGCCTGCACTCTATGACATGAGTAAGCTCTACATCCTGAGTAGTCTTTAGAATCTGCATGGTCACTATGACCTGTGGCACTTCTGTGATGTGGGTAGCCTGAATGACCAGTGGAGCTCTTATTACCTGCCTAACTTCTATGGTCTTAGAAGCCCCTATAATGTGCATCTACTCTATGACCTGAATATCTTCTAAAACCTTATTAAACTATGTATTCAGCAAAGCTACTATTGCCTAAGCATTCTCATTAATTTCATTACACTCTATGATGTGTTAAGCCCTTGTTATGCATAGCCACTAAGGTCTGTGTAGCCCCTATGGCCTACAAGCCTTGATGGCCTGATTGTTATGCATTCACATTTGT